>NC_142110.1:28245626-28407710 GCF_056152115.1 Neolamprologus brichardi
GCAGGAAATGAAAGCTGGTTAGCTGCTCAGTGGAGTGTACGGTGCACTGACTGAATGTAATGTCTTTCTCTTTCCTTTCATTCATTTTGCATGTGTTCATCTGCATCGGCACATCTAAATAATTTTGTTTAGATAATAGAGAGATGCTATTTTGGTTGTCCCTGGTTCATGCGCCGCAGAGTGACTGACTAACCTTCAGAGTCTCAGATTCTTTGAAAAACACAGATACGATTCTTCTGATCCAGCGCTAAGCGCACATGTTAAACTCAAATGACCGTGTGTGTGTGTGTGTGTGTGTGTGTGCACTGATCCCTGTGAGCTCACAGCTTGGGCTGCTATGAACACTCACTTGATCAGTTTTTTTACTCTTGGATTGATCTGATGTCTGCATATGGTCACAGAAATGGCTGTGTTTGGAATAATCAGAATCAGAATCAGAATCAGAATACTTTATTAATCCCGAAGGAAATTAGATACAGCACCCATTTCACTAGTCTCATCCGTATAGCTCACTGGTCGTGTCACGGACAAACAGTGACATCACCACAATCCTGGGAATTTTATTTATAAAGCACATTAACTCAATGTGCTTAAGACATAAAACCATTAAAAACAGGCTTATACTTGAACAGTCATTCAGTGTAAGCCTGCGGGACCACTGAGCTGAAAGCGCACTCTGATCTGATTCTACATCAGTTCAAAGAGGTCTGATGGGGTTAAAGACGCCCAGTTAGACCAAACAGTCGACAGCCTTCAGCTTCCCATTGCTGTTTTATTTGAAAACTGAGTTATATGTTTTAACCAACAGGGTCTAAGTCACAGAGTAAACATCATGGTGCATTCATTAAGACTTCAAACTAATTAACCCACAGGCTTCTGTCCAAGATTCAACAAGTTTATTGTCATATACACTGCATGTGTCCAATCACATTTCCTTGAGCAGTCTCCCCCTGCTGGCCATTACAGAGAATATAGATTTAATATAAATTTAATACATAGAGACTTAAATAATTAGATCTTTCAGAGGCAGTCCTGGAATGTCGTCTTGTACTGGTGCAGCTCCTTTAACTTGATGGTCGTCTCCAGGTGTTGGAAGAAGCTGCAGGCAGGTAAACCTGGTGCATCATTCAGGTGAAAGCGTTCAGGTTTGCGTGGGCAAGAAACAAACCTCTGTTTTCAGTCTGAGGCTGAGGCGGCTTGCTGGCAGAGTTCATTCTGTTTCCTTTGAGTGTTTTCCCTCAGATGCCCTAGGATGTTACAGTAGAAGAATGCACTGACAGTATCACCCTGGGAGACAAATAAACACTGCACAACACAATGAATGTAAAAGAAAAAATAATAGAAGACGAGCACTGCAGTCTCAGTCCTCACCTAACCTGCTGCCTTCAGGTTTGGAAGCACTGAAAACTATTAGGTCACAGCTGGAGATCAGCAGCAGCCACCAGCCGGCCTCTTGCCCTCGTAGGTGGGTCCAACTCAAACTGAAAACAGTGTGCTAATACATGAAACTGATTGTGTTCATAGTCAACGCATACTTCACTGAAAGGGTCACTGGAACTATTTTATCTGCTTTATGTTTCAGACTGAAGCTCTGAGAGTGACACTCTCTGTATGTGACCCACATGTTACCTTCAGGTTGTCTCTTTCTTTTCTTTCTAACTTGTTTGGCAGGCCTGACGTGGTAACAAACACCCAGAGCCAAAAACACAAAACAGAGTGACACCCCGACACTTCAGCGAGATATGAATCAATATGGATGGAGATAGCCCAAATCTGGCTCCAGCCCTTCCCCGGGCTTACAGGCACCGATACAAGAACACAAAATCAATACTCACTCTGAAGCTCTTTCAGAGGAATCTCATCTGCCAGTAACAAGCCTCCAGTCTACTGCTCGACACTCAGTTATCCTTCTATTAAGACATTGTTTAAATCAAGTTTAATGCATAATAAGGGTCTTTGTAGCAGCTGTAACAAGCTCGTATAATCAGCGAAGAATCAGACAGTCAGTTCCCATAGACTCCCATGTTAAAACTTTCCAGCAGAAATAAACATGTTTACAGCCTGATACACAAACTGTTTGGTCTCTATGGATAATTTGCTTGTTTATAACAACATGTGTTTATAATTCACCTGTTTAAACTGTATTAAGCTAGCCTCTGCTAGTCTTCACCCCAGCTAACTGGAGTCCCTGAACTGGACCTCTGGACCATATTTGTGCTGTTGGAGCTTTTTTGAGCATTTTGTAATGATATCATCTGACCAATAATATGGCTACTGTGAGGTTGATGTACTAACAGAAGTCCAAGAAGCTGAGCTTCAGTTCTGGTGATAGAAATTCTCTGTGATCATGGCAGTCATGAAGCTACAATCTAGGCTTCAGTGGGTAATGGTCTAGCGATTATGGCAGTCTTGATCTGAAGGTTGCAACTAGGTTTTTTTGTCTTTTAAAGTAAATGTTAATTCAAAAGTCAATGAATGGCGGGTCCACATCCAGAAGCAGAAGAAAGCCTGCATGTGCAAAGGGAATATTCCAATATTCCAAACCGGGTCTGAATGTGTCACATTGTAATTGGGACTTTGATGTGGACGGTTTACGTCAGATGGTTGTTGTAGGTCAGACTCCTGCCAACCCAACTGGTTTGATCCCTGCATTCTTCTGCTGGAGTAAATAAGAGGTTCAGTAAAATCCTTCAGTGCCAATGATTAGCCTCTTCACACCACCTGAAATATCTCTTTCTGATAAATGTGACAAAATGTCAGATGCTTTCTGCCCGTAAAGGTCAGAGTCAAGCTGTTTGAACTGGTTCTTGACAGGTTCAGGATGGTTTAGTTTAGGCCAGGTCTAACACAGCTTGTCAAAACCAGCTGTTGTCCTATACACACACACACACACACACACACGTGTATATGTACAGGGTGGGCCATTTATATGGATACACTGTAATAACATGGGAATGGTTGGTGACATTAAAGTCCTGTTTGTGGCACATTAGTATATGTGAGGAGGCAAACTCCTCAAGATGGGTGGTGACCATGGTGGCCATTTAGAAGTCGGCCATCTTGGATACAACTTTTGTTTTTTCAATAGGAAGAGGGCCATGTGACACATTAAACTTATTGGTAATGTCACAAGAAAAACAATGGTGTGCTTGGTTTCAACGTAACTTTATTCTTTCATGAGTTATTTACAGGTTTCTCCTTGTTCACAGCCATTGACATGTCGAAGAGGTTAACATGTGAGGAGCAGATCGAAATTGTGTTGATATCTGGTGAACGCAGTAACCGGGTTATTGCAGCAGATTTCAATGCAAGACACCCTACGAGACCACCCATTTCCCATGGTACAGTTAGCAAACTGCTTGCTAAGTTTTGTGAAACTGGTTCAGTGTTGGATTGGACGCAAGAAAACTGTCACTAATGAAGAAACATCAGTGGCTGTCCTAGCTTCATTCAGCAAGAGCCCACAGCGTAGCACTCGCCGCATGTCACTGGAGAGTGGCTATTAGCTACTCGCAAATGGCACCCTTACAAACTCCAGCTGCTGCAGCATCTCAACGAGGATGACCCAGATCGGCGCACAGAATTTGCAGACTGGGCAAAATAAAAATTGGAACAGGACCCTCAGTTCACGCAGAAGATTTTGTTCAGTGATAAGGCAAACTTTTATGTGAATGATGAAGTTAACAAACAAAACCACCGCTCTTGGTCTGACACTAACCCACATTGGATGGATCCCTCCAAGACTGTTGGAACAACAAAAGTGATGGTTTGGTGTGGTATATGGGGTACAACGATAGTGGGTCCATTCTTCATCAATGGAAACCTCAAGGCCACTGGATATTTGAAATTGCTACATGATGATGTGTTTCCCTCTTTATGCACTGAAGCTGGCACGTTCCCTGAGTTTTTCCAGCAAGATGCACCACCACATTATGGGTGCCAGGTCTGAGCATTCCTAGATGAACAGTTTTCTGGAAAGGTCGTCGTGGGATAGTTGAAAGGCCCCCAAGGTCTCCCGATCTGACCCGCTTAGACTTTCATCTTTGGGGTCATCTGAAGGCAATTGTCTATGGTGTGAAGATACGAGATGTGCAGCACCTGAAACTACGGATACTGGATGCCTGTGCTGGCATTTCTCCTGCGGTGTTGCTATCAGTGTGTGAAGAGTGGGAGGGGGGTTGCATTGACAATCCAACACAATGGGCAGCACATTGAACACATTTTATAAGTGGTCAGAAACTTGTACATAACTCATTAAAGAATAAAGTTACGTTGAAACCAAGCACACCATTGTTTTTCTTGTGACATTACCAATAAGTTTGATGTGTCACATGGCCCTCTTCCTATTGAAAAAAACAAAAGTTGTATCCAAGATGGCCGACTTCTATATGGCCACCATGGTCACCACCCATCTTGAGGAGTTTGCCCCCTCACATATACTAATGTGCCACAAACACGACTTTAATATCACCAACCATTCCCATGTTATTACGGTGTATCCATATAAATGGCTCACCCTCTATATCTATCTCTATATATATGCAATTCACACAAAATGACCTGAGTGTATTAAAGACAAACAGAAAGAGAGGTTCCATCTGGACAAATGCCGTGTGAAGATTCATATGACGAAGAAGTATTTGATGATATTTCGAGGAAATCAGAGTCCTCGGGTAACAAGCAGAAGCATCCACTGAGTGCATTTCAACTGTTTTGCAGCCATTTCTCTCTGGAAGTGTTACCTGTATTTTTTTCCTGTTTTGTATTAAGATAAGCAGATTTGCGTGAAAACTTTACCAGTAGTGTTGAATGGCCTAACTGATTTATTTTGGAAGGTTTTTTCCATCAAAGGTGTGGTTGGTCGGGGTCAGAGTCATTGTCATCTTTGTCCCACCAACCACTCATGTTCTGTGAAGGCTTTTTACTTCTCTGAGGAGGTCCCATCTTTGCTACTCGTCATCATGAGGACCTTCATCTTTGTTTTCCCTCCCACCTTTGAGCCGACCCACTGAATGGCCCTGCGTTACCTCCAACCTGCCTGTTTTCCTGAAAGCTTTTATAATCTGTAAGACTGAGTTCCTTTTGCTCCCATATGCTGTTTTGTGCAGCTCATTGTTTCTCAAAAACAAAGCTGGAGAGTTTAGTTTAAATTTTCTAACAAATCCTTTCGAATTAAACTCTTGTGACTAATTATACTAAGGTGTTAATATTGGAATTTATTATCTCGGTCTTTGCAGTGATTAAATCACAGTTTCTGTTGTTTTCAACATGTGGACATTGTCATAGCTTTGAAGTTATAAATGACATGAAAAGTGTAATTAGCATCTTCACAGTGTGCTTTAACAGCAGTGGTTTCTCAGACGAGCGTGCAATCGATGGCATGATCTGACTCCATCTCGGGATCAGTAATTGTGTTCAAATATTTTGCACTTGTCTTTGTCTTTGCTCTCTCTGCAGCTGAAGTGTCCGTGTGTAATTTGTCTGCATCCGTGAATGTCAGCTGCTGTCTGCACTCGTCTCTGAGCAATCTGGCATCTTAAAAAGCTTGGCCTGACAAGTAAATAGCTGAAAATTGCCTCAGACAAGATTTGTTTTGGCTTTTTGTTTTGATTTTTGCAGAAATTACATTCCTTTTAGGAAATGGCAAGAAGATAGCTGCGGGTGAAGTCGGCGGCATGCAAGGCCATCCTCATTTAAACTTTGGACATTTCAGCAGTGCGTCTTTGTCTTTGGCATAATGTCAGCTGTGCAGGATGCACAGACAGAGGTCTGATGATGACGATAACACCTGAGAATATTAACAACATCCCACGGTCCTGCGCACAGTTTATCCTCTGAACTCGGGAGGTTGAGAGGCTGTCAATTCGGAAAAACATTGTTTTCACAATCCATCTGCGAAATGTTAGAGGCATTTATTCTGGACGTGGACCCAAACCTGCTCCATGTTAACACATTTATGTGGAGTTTACCTGCAAAGAGGACCTGTTCTGTTTATTATGATTGTTTTATGTTGTGAATTCAACTGAGTAGATCTGCATGAGTCATACTCAGGTTTTAATTCATGCTTCCTCTTATGCATCGGCCTCAAACGGTCTTTTTCTTTTGCATTTCTAAGTATTTGTGGCCAGTGTTTTTCCTGCCACCAGCATTAATTAGTAAGCATGTTACTTGTCCATTTGTGTTTTATTCAGTTTAGGAGACTCAGAAAGGTCAGCTGAGTTTTGTCCAAAAAAGAAATTAGAGCTAGATTAGGTAAGATTACTGCAGTTCTTCATTCAGCTGATCCAAACTGCCGCAGCCAGACTTCTTCCTGAAACCTGAAAAAGGAAACAATTAATTTAAGATTTCAATGTTGACTTTTAATCTCCTTTAAGTGCCACTCTGAGCACAGCCCCTGGCTGTAACCACAGGTTCTCAGCTGAGGTTCTGCTGGTCATCCAACAATCTTGGCTGAGAACTAGAGCAGAGCGCTCCAGTATCAATAGGATCGATACCAACTGTATGATACTGTAGCAAATGTACGATGATTCAGCTCATAAATCAAAAGATCGATACCTAACAAAAGTTAGGTATCGATCTCTGTAATGATCCCACCGAGGAGATTTGAGCTATTTCTATGATGCCCTTCATAATTGTTTAATCACGCTCTCCTTTAATGTATCTCAATTGTTTTATGTTTGCTTTTAATTAATCTGTCTAGGTTTAATTTTGTTTTTCATCGCTTGGAATCTCTTTGAATCCTGTACCTAAAGCTGATCACCTGAATCTCTTCTATAAAGTTTGATTTGCAGTTTGTTTGCTTCTTATCTCCTGAAGCACTTTGAAAGGTGACATGAAAGTAAAGTTTGTTATTATTTATTAGGACCTGCAGCACTTTTTTTAAACTCTTCATTCTGAATTTAGTGGTGAGACAAACTAAATTCTGTTGTGGATACAAATTTTGGTGGTATATAAGCGACATCTGCTGAATGTGACAAACAAAAACTAACGAAGAGCATAACATCGCATTTGCGGCATGATGATGAATCCAAACATCCAAAGAACTGAAGTTTATAGTAAATTTTTTTAAACTTGCAGATGTTAATAATCGCTGCAGGAGTGACGGTGTTTGTGCAGTTCAGCCCGGCCTCTGAGGAGATAGGGTGCATACAACTTGCAAAAACAAAATGTGTTCGGCATCACCGAGCACTCAGATCATAATTCTGATTGCAAAAGCTGCCAGACAGGACAAGATTTTTTTTTTTTAAAAAAAGCAAACAAACAGAGCTCTTTGGGTCACAAAACTGAAGTGAACAGTACGGAAATTTCAAAAAACAAAACACCAATAAACTGAGCTGTCCTACATGACAATAAAACCTCCTGCTTAAACGTTTTGTGGTCTATACCTCCAGCACCTTACTTGTCTGTTCATGATAACTTGATTGGTCTTTTAAATGAAATGTTTAAATTAAACTTATATCAGAGAGAAAAAAATGATTTGAATGTAAATGCAATAAAGAATGCGGTTTACTTTTTTGGAAACATATTTTTAAGCGATATAGTTGATTTTTACCTGAAAAGAAAGAAGAAATAAGGAACTCAGGGATCACTGAGTGACTCAGTTCAGCAACAGATATTATTTTCACTATGATGGAAAAATGGAGCTACAGCATTCAATCAGCACTGCAGTAGCACAAACACAGAGGGCAAGCACAGCAAAAAGTCCTCCGAATGCAATTTATCCACATTCTGGAATCTACCACCAAATGCAACAGTCATGTGCTCAGAGAATAAGCTCTCTATCCTTAACATACAGCTCTCAGGTTACTATAATTTTATAAGCCAGCATTAATAACTGTCTCTACATAAGATGCAATTTGACATTTCTTTCTCCTCCAGTAATACTGATTATAAGAGAATGACACAAATATTACAGTATGATCGCATATTTTATAACGTTTGCTAACATATAAATTGTGTTTTTCTTCTTTTTTCAGCTGCTTCCTTTAGGGGTCGTCACACCAGCTTATCTGCCTTCATTTCTATCCCAGCATCCTCCTCTAATCACAAACCCTCTGCAAGTCCTCCTTCACTGAATCCATGAATCTTCTCTGAGGTCTTTTCTCTCTCTTTACCAATCATAGTCCTGATATTTAAAGTCTATACTCTTACTTTAAAACTCCTGCCTTTCCTTCTCTCTCACTGCCTCGTAACATGCTTTTCCCCTCTCCTCTTCCTTTGTCTTTGGCCAGCAGTAGTACAGCTTCCACCAGTATTGAAATCTCATTCTTTACTATCCACATGTTTGACTTGGCCAAAAATTTAAGTGGATTGTCCTTCCAGACGTGACATTCGCCATGGCTGGGTTAGAGGTATACTCATCTTCTGTTAGGAAGCTTTGCTCGCTAAACATAATTTAAAATGCCACTGCACCAACTAAGTGGGCTATAAAACGCTCACCAAAAACAACTTGTTGCATAGTTGACGTCAACAACCAAGCAAGGTCAGAAAGTACAGATAACATATTTCCCAGCATGCCTCTCTGCAATCACGGCGTTCGAGAAAAATGCCTAAATAACTAAAAAATTACAGCTTAATTCATAAAGAAAATTCAGTTTATGCAGTTTCGCTAGTTTATTGTCTCCTGTACCTGTGTAAATAAAGTCTGTTTAACTGACTGTGGTCTCAGTCTGGTGTCTGCACTTGGGTCCATCTCTTGTACTTTCCTCCAGGCCTTGTAACATCTTTTGTAGCTGTTTATCCAGTATGTTAAATATTTTCTTGTTTTTATTTATATACTGTTAGCGAACAAGCTAGTACTGTCACTTAAACCTACTGGTTAAACAATTAGAGTTGTTAGCTACCAATTCAATACATTTTGTTAATACAGCAGCATTTAGTCAGGATAAGCAAGGAAAGCAGTGCTTGCCCAAAGAAGTCTAAGTTACAGTGATTTCTCTACTGTCCCATTTCTCTCATCACCTGTGTGCATCCATTCTTTAAATTATACAATCTTGTGGAAGTAGTAGCAGCATTAACTCAGGGTGCACTTGTAGAGTATCTCAAATTCCTCTAGAAGAACATCCTGGAGGACTTGCATCTCTGGTTGGAATCAAAAACTTTAAATAGAGGTTTGGATGAAATGCACCAAAGCTTCTGCTACAGAAACCACAGTCCTGAGACTCGACTCTGATCTGTATCTGCTCTCCACACACCTCATAATTCCCTCTAAAATGTCTTTTTTATTCAATTATCCATGCAAAGATTTTCAGTTTGGATCAGAATAAATTCCTCCGCTGTGTTTGAAGCCATATTGGCCAATTTAACCCATGTGTTTGGTTCAGAACAGCTTTGATCACTTTCCTATTTCCACGCCGCGAGTGTTTGGCCCTCTGCTGCCAAACGCAAACTAAAAAAACAGAAAAAGTAGCTGCAGAAACAAAAATCGACTTGAACTCTCTGATCCTTTTAACCGCACTTTGTGTTTTGTCAAACGGAGATCTCAGTGTGAGGAGGAAACTGGAAGCAGCACTGTGCTTTCATCTTTTCCAGCTCCCCACTGACTCAAATTAGGAACATACTGACTCACTGTTACCTACACAAAAACTAGCCATTTCTCCTCTGCATCACATCTTTCCTCGAGCAGATCCCAGTTTGATCATCCAGGTCTGGATTCACACACTGTGCTGCATGGCTTTAAACACCATCAATCACACCAAACATTCAAATCAGAGTGTGATTATTGGTGTTTGCGTGGCGAAAAATGAAAGAATTCACGCTTGTTAAGGGATGTGTTCGTGTTTATACTGAATGTGTGTTTCTGTTCAAAGCCTTCCTGCCTCAGCCGCCTGTTAAAGGACGAGGCAGGGGGATTTGGAGGCGGGCGTCTCCTCAGCTCATGAAAGCATAACTTGAGGCGACACAGACCAAACAATGAAGAATACCTCCCCTGTGTGAGAGCCACACTCAGCACAAATCAAAGCAGAAAACAAAGGAGCTGACAACCTGGTGAATTTTAATAGGATTTGAGTCAGCAGCTTTACGCAAATTCTTTTCTTTCTCAATGTCATTGACGCAGAGGAGGCAAAGGGGGGAGGTCGTCCTGCGTTAACCTGCATGGAGTAAATTCAACCATTTTCAGCTTCAGAGGGAAAGATTACTGCGTTACCTTATCTGACAGCTGAAGTTAGTATTCAGGCCTCTCAGTAAGACTTCACAGAAAAACAAAACAATGATAGCGCATTAATCAGCCATAAAATTTAAATGACTGACAGGTGAGAACATTGATTACTTTATTATAACGGTACCTGTATGCGGGGAAAACGAGGATCTGCAGTTATTTTTCTCTTCTAACCTTCTAAATGAATAAAATCCATCCACTTAATGATTAAAAGGAAACGTCCTGTTGCTGTGCTGCAAATGAGTTTATTAAACAGAATGTTTTCATGGTTAGAGAAGTCTCGGTGAGAGCTTTCATAAAAATGACCTTCTAGGTTTTTCCGAACACCGCTGGCTAATTAACTTTGAGAAGACCGACGGTTAGCTCCTTGTGATGCCGACACAAGAGGAGCAAACTGGGAGTGTGTTGTCAAATATATTATTGACTTTGAAACTTAAAAAGAGGTGGATTATGAATAATGGATTTATTCTCTCCCGTTTCAGTGCTGTAGAAAGCTTAGGGACAAAATGAGAATGACTAGCATGAATTATTTCAGTTACACCTTTTACAACCGGAAATCTGAAAGCTTCAGCTCAGATTTTCATACAGAGCAGAGCACTAATGTACAGATTCATGTTTGGGTGCTGTTTATTCAAATCTTCATAATAACTACAACTACAAAATACCATATAATTACTACAGAACAACACTGAGAGCAGGTAACAGACAACAAGAGCATGGATCATGTTTGAAGCCTGTTCAGCTGTTTATTTCTGCTAAACAGAAAAATGAGTTTACAGCCAAGAGAACTACAACCAGACATTTGGAGGGTTGGTGAAGTCTTCCTGGTTGATGGAAACACATCATGATGGAGGATAAGGGTTCACGTTGATGCCATAAACAGACCATGAGATGATCCGTCCACAGTACGATCTTAGTCATTAATCCACTGCTGCGTGTTTTGGTTTACTCTGCAAAAACTCCTGATCCGCAGCTTCGTGTCCACACTGAGAGGGATTTTTCTCTTCAAATAGTCACTGTGGGACACCTGATCCCAGAGGCTGCAGTCCAACCATTACTTCTTTACCCTGGATGGCTTTACCCTGACCTCCAGTAACACTGTGAGGAATCTTGGTGTCATGTTTGCTGTGTGGCAGGAAGGATGTAGGACCCAAACGCAGGACTCATACGCAGAGAATAAACTCAAAACGGTGCCTTTATTGCTGGAAAAACTCTAACATCAAATACAAAACTAAACTGGAAACAAGAAACTCAAACTAGAAAACGAACCAAAAAAGGTTTTGACGATGTGTGAGGCTGATGTTTCTGGCTGAGGAGTGAAAGGAGCGATGACACTCGTTATCAGAGGCTAACGTACAGAGCAGAGTTCACTTCTAGTCTCAGTTCTTGTTCTGCTCTGTGGAAAAGTCAGAGGTGAGAGCAGGTGTGGGCGTTGTCTCCATGAGACAAGGCTGTTGTTCTGTTTCCTCCTGTAATTATATATTTTTTTCACTCTTTACGCTGTTTTATTTCAGGCCTCTTATTAATCACAGCTGATCGGCGATCCACTAAGAACCGTTTGTATCTATGCAGATGCAGCATACCTGCGCTTCCGGATAATAACTGTAATTAATGGGATGGCATCACGGCTGACATTGCTATCCACTGTAATTACTCACAGGCGTTTAAAGTGCAGATCTATACATGTAAAGATTATTTAAATGGGTTCACACAGTCATGGAAACAGCTTAAAGTTAATCTGCACTGAAGGGCAAAACAAATGGAAACTCAGACAGAAACAAACATCTGCCAAGGAGACGAAATCCTCCCAGAAACACGCTGAAAATAGGACAGTGTGTGAAAGGAGGCGTGCAGTGCAGCACCTTCACTCAAGAAGTTCAGGCTTAAGGTACGTGAACTTTTCTCGAGTGTCCTCACAGATTTTATGGCACCTCAGATAAAATTATTAGTCACAGGTGACTCTGCTGTGAAGGTGCACTCGGCTGAAGTGGGAAGTTTAAGAACCCTCGATTTATTTTTTAAGTATTTCTGCGTGAATATCCTAAAACACATCTTCACATGTACTACAAGTACTTAATGAGATCTCAGGATAAAAATTAGACAAAGCCTTCATTTATTGAGGAAAATTATCTAAATTAGCATCAGTGAGGGGTGGACCTTTGCTTCTGGTGTCTTGTGTGACCCCCGTGTGCAGAAATAACTGCATCATAATAATAATTTGGGGGATTTTTAGCCACTCCTCTACATGTGGGTGGGATTTACTTCATAGATGTTTATAAGAAACAGGGTAAAACCGATGCTGTAGAGCCTTAAACCTGCCTTCTTTCCTCAAACCAGGAGAACTCCTCTAAAATATGATTGGATGGAAATCTGTCAGGAAATGAGCCCACCTGATCTCTGACCACAGTAAAGCCGTTTCTGAGGCGTTCATGGTCCCTGCAGGACTGCAGGATTTGGAGTATCATTTCCACCCATCTGTCCATTAAAACAAGGTGCAGATTTTAACATTTACAAACATATAATGAGCCTCTTTTAACAACATATGTTTCTGGGAAATGTCCAGAAGTTATTATGAGATCTATGCCTCTATCTGTCAAATCTATACCAGCCTCTTGAATTATATGATCCAGCATACTTTGAGTTTTTGCTGAAGTTCTATTCTGAACAGTATTTATGAGAGTCTGGGTCTGAGTTTCAGATGGCATGAAACGAAGCTCATTTAAGGAGAAAACAATGATCCTGCAGCTAAATATATCTGAAAAGCCACAGAAATGCTTGCATGCTCATCAGCTAAATAACATAAAAGCATGCTGTTATCATGTATCATCACATTTATTTCATAGCGTGACCTTTTTGAGAACAGGAAGATTCCTGCAGGCGCACAAATATTATTTTGTGAAGCGAATATCATCATGCAAAGACTAATTAAATTTGAGCAAAGGGAAAACTCACACTCAGTTCTCATTCTATCCACATGCACAATAATAATGTGGATGTGTGGTTCGCCTGCACACTCAATCACAGAGTCATATCCTCGCAGCGTGGCGGGTGGTGCTGGAGGCTCATTCTAATGTTTCTGGGAATTACAGAGACACAGAAACACCCAGAACTGCACAATCATGCAGAGGAGGTCCTGCTCGCAGGCCGGGCAGGCCGGGTGGTCTGCAGGTGACAGTCATACAAAATTCTTCTGGCT
The DNA here is from genome assembly GCF_056152115.1 of Neolamprologus brichardi. Classification (NCBI taxonomy): domain Eukaryota; kingdom Metazoa; phylum Chordata; class Actinopteri; order Cichliformes; family Cichlidae; genus Neolamprologus; species Neolamprologus brichardi. Next base: position 28,258,982 of record NC_142110.1, read on the forward strand.
CAGAATCACATAAACAACATTATTGTTCCTCATGTCTTACTGCAACGATCTGATCCCAACGCAGAGCACCTGAGCTTTGTGCTTGATGGCCTGCATCAAAGTGTCTCCTCCTCTTGACCGATGAACATCAGCGGCTCTGCAGCCGAACAATAGAAAGTGTTTTAATGACCATGCAGCTGTAACTCCAGTCACACCCTCCCCATCTTAATGACAGAACTGTGGTAGTCTGTTAACAGTTTTCATTTTTGAAACTTTAAATATTAAACCTGCACCCTTTCTAATGACCATCAAGGGGAGACACCTGTTGTGGTCTTATTGAGGTTTCTCATATAACCTTAGAGTTGTCTGCCATATTAGATGTAACAGAAACATGTTTTTCTGACTGCTGGCGAACACCGCAACACGTTTCCCTGCTACCCGTTGGTTTCAGTTGGGTCTGCAGGTCGGTGTGTCGGGGGTCTTATTTACATGACTGTCAGCCCAATATGGCGAACAAGCTAACGTTGTGTCTGCAAAACCTCAAGTCTGTGGAAAATCGGCCATGACCTCAATAGCACATCGCTGGGGGGTTTTGGGTCAGGCACTTGTTTTTGTTCTGAATAAAAAAAACATTTAAAAGTTAATTTTGTAGATTTTGGTCATTCTGAGTTTTGCAAAGGAGAATTTTCTAGGATATTCTGATTGGCTACCAGCTAATGATTGACAGGACGTCAGGGTGGCTACGTCCACATTTTTTACTGTCTGTGCACTCAGCCTGTATGATGTTGTGATGTCTCCTGTTTGTGATTGGTCAGATGTGGCTAACTCATGTGTCACGTGACCATCCTTAGACTATCATCACGTTCAGGCAGAAAAGGAAAAGACATCCCGGCTGTGCTGAACTGCCTTTAGGTCGGAGGCCTCTGGACGACCTCACAATGAGAAGCTGAGGGTGAAGCTGGTGAGATGCAGAGATGGAGAGAAGTGAAAACACAGAAACAGGCAAAGTAAAACAGGATCTAACCCAAAGAAGGATGAGAAAATGGCTCAGATAAACAGGAAGCCATGGGACAATGAATAACAGAAAACACAAATATCACGGAGCGTAACCAAAAAACATGACATCTGTCATCACATGTAAAGCAACTCCATGCAGTGCTCGACACTCACAGAAACATAAAAATAGGAATACTTTTCTGCCAAGCATCGTGTAGGCCAGCAAGCAATGGTGTCCTTCCAGTGCCTCCTGGGCAGTTGGGGTGGAGCAGCGGGACTCTCGCTCGGCTCCATCCTGCAAAGGAGAATCTCATGTCTCATGTGGAGAGCCATCTCGTGCTGCTGTATTTCAATGAATTCTTTATTTACTTGAATATTTCCAGGAATGAAAGGCTTCACCTCTGAGAGAAGGTGGTGTGAAAGTCTCACTGTGAAACTTGAAAAGTGTCATTATTTGCAGCGGGCTCTTTATTCAGCCGAGCGTCCCTGCAGCCAACACGATTAGTGGAAACATAACCTTGCATTAAATATTCAAGTAAAAATACTTTATAGTAGTCAAAGTAGTTTAGTCCTCTGACGGCACCTGTGCCTTTCGAGTTTTTATAAGTGAGCGCTGCAGGTGGAGGCAGGCTGAGAGGGGCTGGTGTGAGCTGCTGTCACTGTGCAGCTGAAACAAATCCTCACTTTCACACAGGATCCCAGTAATCACGGCCCTCTTTCCCCAGCAGAACGGCTCCGGTACAAACCTCTCGGGCACTTTGTGTCCTTGGTTGTTGTTTCTAAAAATAAGTGAGCGGTCTGCACTGAGGCGAGCTGCGGCGTTTTTTCCACTAGGAGCGAAAACATTCAGCCCGGGAATCGATTGTGCAGCAGACAGATGACAGGAGGTGAAGCTCAGCTCTCACAGCTGATCCAGGAATAATGATGTGATCGGAATGTCACGATTCCCAGGAGATGATCTGTAAAATATCAGCTTCTGCTCAGGCAGTCTTTGGGAAATAGCATGGCAGCCCCAGAGGTTGACCGTCGGGATGATTGCAGATGGATGTCGCAGAGCAGCAGGGGTCCGAGTTTCTGACAGCTGCCATCACGGAGCAAATACAGACTTTAAAGCCACAACATAGCAAATATATTTGTCCTGAAATCACCCAGAAATCATCAGACTGTTTGAGTTTGTGCTGACTAAAATGATCTCTCTGTTTAAAGACACAGCAGTGAGCTGATTAGAAAGTCATCAGTTGAAAATTTGAATTAGAGCTGCTTCACTCCTTCTGTAGGAGTCAGTGTTATTTAAAGAGAGTGCTCAAACTGAAATGTCAGTCAGTGCTCTGTCAGGGCAGCATTCACAGGATCCTCAGACGATGTCATCCACACTCTGCTCGAGACACCATATCAGGTGTGATGCGACCCCTGGTACGAGGGACAAATGCGTGTTATTCACCTTTTTGGCTGCTGGCTTTGTCAAGTGAACTCATTCATAGACACCCAAACACCTTAATGTGATGGTTTTAGTTGTTAGCAGCAGGAGCTTTAGTTATTAGCAGGTTGCCATGGTTACCTGCATTTTGCATGTCGACTTGTCTGCAAACACTTGGGGATTTCTATGTGATGCGCCTCCTCGTCTCTGAGTGGGTCTCCTCCAGGCGATCTGGACTGGAGGTGAGTCTATCTTCCCATGTTAGCTCTGCAACAGATTGGACACCTGTTCAGGGTGCTCTCTGCCTCTCGACCTGCGAGACTCCAGACTCCATGCCAAGCATGACCCAGAATTGACTTATGACCCAGCCCAGCTAAAAATCCTCATTTTATGCACATAGTAGTTCCAGTTATCTGTATAAAGTACTGCTCCTCGTTATGCAGGTAATATTACTCATGTCTGTATTATATAAAAATGTCAGGGCTCTGTGTGTGAGCAGGCGGAAGTGAGGATCCAAATGCAGGACTTGGAGACTGAATGCAACTCAAAAACCACAGCTTTATTGCTGGCAGAAAACAAAAACATAAACCAAACCAGGGAAAACACAAACTGGAACACACAGGCACAATCTGAGGGTACGACGCAACACTGACACAAAGAAACATGGGGCGTAAATACACTGAGGAAGTCATCGAGGAATTAGAGCCAGAAAGGGAACACAGCTGGGAGGAATGAGACCTAACGAGACAGAGGAAGCGAAACTAGAAACACTGACATGAGACATAGCCCTTCAAAATAAAACAGGAATGGTAAATGGTAAATGGCCTGCATTTGTATAGTGCTTTACTTAGTCCCTAAGGACCCCAAAGCGCTTTACACTACATTCAGTCATTCACCCATTCACACACACAAGACACAGACTTGACACTGGACTAAAAAAGTCACATGGAAAACCTAAGAACTAGAAAACACATGAGAGCTAGAGCAGTAGAAATACAGAGAAAGAAGCTTAAACACTAGTGATAACAATGATGAAAACCAAATATCAGATCAGAACACAAGTCACTTACAGCAAAGAAATTATTGAACAATAATAATAAACAAAACACTGGGTCATCGATCCAGGACCGTGACAAAAAAATCTTCCATGCAAACTGCAGGCGCTGAAAGCAATCATAAGAAGGTTTTCAAGCAACTTGTTGGGGAATACACATTTCGTACACTGCGATTTCTGGCCCATTTTGAGCTGATTTTTCAGTCGTGCAACCATTTTGGCGATCAGCCCGATTTTGGCCTTCATTGTGCGTCGTGCATCGTGTAGTATACGTGGGGTAACAAGAAGCGATTGACACCTCGCAACCAGCTCCCGATCATCAATCGCTTGGTCGTCGTGAGGGTGTCACCACAGCTTCACACACTGCGCACGTGCAAACACATAAACGTCAGCGAAAAAGACGGAGTAGCATGGCAGCACAGCATATTGTCTGGACACAAGCGATGGAGGCACAACTGGTTGAACTTTGGCAAGCTCATCCGAGCCTTTTTGATGTGGCTTCAAAAAATTACCATGACCGCAACAAACATGACAGGAGTTGGATGGAGATTGCTGCCCAATGGTGGTAGTGGTGTTTGTGACTGAGTGAAAGAGAGGGAGAGAAAGAGACAGATGTAAAACCCTATAAATCAACTTTCAGAAATATTTATTTTTATAATTAATTTCCAAGTAAACACTCCCTCAAACTGCAGTTTTAACTTTAGTATGAGGAGAGTTTTGAATCTGAACTATTTAAATAAAAAGTACAGGTTAATGTAAATTTTTCAGTGAATGAGGTGAAAACCCGGGTTGCATCACTTCGGACGCAGTATGGCAAACTGCTCAAATCGAAACCTAGTGGCAGTGGCCAGAAACCACCAACTCCCAAACAGACCTGGATCTTAAAACATTTGGATTTCTTGAAGGCACGTGTTGTCCATAGATAGACTGAGTCCACTCTGAGAGTAAGTTCATAACCAAGTAGTTTAAAAGCATACACAGATACACACACCTTATGAAGGGATATTTGTGGTGAATGATGTCAAAGGTAATTCTCAGTTGAAATGTTTTTAGTAAAATAAATGCCACAAAGTATACAGTGTAAAATTAGTGTCTGATGTAACTAATACTGTTTAGATCTTTATCACTTTCCCTTTGTCTGCTTTTAGTACGGTTTCCTACAGCTTGGAACAGAGTCAGAGGACATAGGCGCAACAGAGGAGGAAGATGAGGATCAGTCCACTATGGGAATTGAAGCAGATGTCCTTATGTCTTCAAACACCACTAGCCCGGTTTCAGTGAGCCAGGAAGAGGAAAACACCTCAAACAGTCCACCAATCTCAGAGTCCACAGGTTGGCTTGTTAAAAGACCTAGAGTGCAAAAACATGCACCAAAATCAGCAGAGCACAGCATTAAGATGACCAAACTTTCCCTGCTTCAGCAGGTCCAGCAAACGCTATCGGCATCTAATGCAGATTCTGAGGAGCTGTTTGGCCAACAAGTAGCCTCAGAGTTGAGAAACATAAAGGACAGAGCTCTACAGCTGCGGCTCAAGAGAAACATCATGAACATGATTTATGACACGCAGGAGGCCGAGCAGGGAGGCCACCCTTCTCAATTTGCAGGTTCGCAAGTTAGGCCACCTTGGTATCCCACCCAACCTCATCAGGTCCAGCCCCCCCCAGACTGCCAGGCCCCATCAACCCAGCCAATGTCCTTTCTGAAAATGCTCAACTCTGAGTAACTTAAATAATAAATTTCAAACAGTTATATCTAAGAATATTTTCGAGTTTACTAGTTCAACTTTACTAGTTCCTGCTGTAAACACAGTGTTGGGAAGGTTACTTTTAAAATGTATTCCATTACAGATTACAGAATACATGCCCCAAAATGTATTCTGTAACGTATTCCGTTACATTACTCAATGAGAGTAACGTATTCTGAATACTTTGGATTACTTAATATATTATCATGCTGTTTACAACTACATGAATGTACTATTGCTGTGATTTATTACTGTTACTGAAGGTCCGAACCGTAGTAAAGGGACCTCTGGCTAATACGGTGGGTTCTGTGTCGGGCTCGTAGCTGAAAAATAGCTTTACTTTGTTGTCTGGGTCAACTTTGCTTGCGAGAGACAGAGAGAGGCGTTGAAAGGCTGCTCCAACGGAACTTATTGTTTTTGGAGGAAAACACGAACACAGCGTACAGTCGAGTCTTAATAGCTTACTTACAACTGGGCTCGTCAGGCACCCTTCTTGGCTGCAGTGGTTATTATTATATTTACATGCTTCCAGCTCCGATGATTTTTGCTCGATGACAGCTCGTACTTTTCCTTTTTCTCCCTCCCTCGCTCACAGACACATAACGTGTATGGCAGTCCATTCTCCCTGCAGCACGGACTACATTGCCCATGAGGCTACATTCTTTAGAGCTATACCTGTAGCATTCTGCCTATTAGCTTAGCACAACAACAACAAAAGCACTCTCTCACCCAGGAAACACGCAGAGAGAGCGTGTCACCCTGTAACCATGGCAACCGTAACGCTGCCGCCTGGAACAACAGAACGTAGCTGTCAAACAAAACCCAAACAGTCCTGACCCGTGACAATATGAAACAGGGAAGTACCGCCGTGTAATCCATTTATTTCAACAAAGTAACTGTATTCTAAATACCACCTTTTTAAACGGTAACTGTAACGGAATACAGTTACTCATATTTTGTATTTTAAATACGTAACGGCGGTACATGTATTCCGTTACTCCCCAACACTGTGTAAACACAGTCCATTGAAATTACAGCTTCATTCAAATGTTTTAAATGTCCCTTGTTTTAAATATTCCAACAGTTAATTCAAATTGTACATTAGAATTTTCTTGGTGACACTATTACTATGTGTCTTTCCTACCTCAATTTTGTGGAGTGTTGCAGAACTATTTGCACAATTTGATGGAAGATATTTTTGTATTTATGTAATAAAGCAAACCATTTTTGCAATTTCCCAGAGGTAGATTTATTGTTGTCAGTATTTACAAAGGGATGTAGAAGAGCAAAAATATATATGTACTTGCATGGGTGAACTGATTTCTTCATGTGATATAGATAGATGACCTTGCCTCATGCCCAGCATTCTATAGTTTAAGGGAGTTTATAGGGAGCATTACAGAATTTTCATGTCCACACACTTGCCTGTTGCCATCAGCCCCCTTTCCCTGGGGCTGATGGCCTTCCTGAGGTGTGTATCCTTCTTGATGATAGCAGGACTAACCCTCTCCAGTAGATAGTTAAAGTCTTCCACAGACATTCTGAGAAGGTCCCGAAAACCCCTCATATCATCTACCTGTTTACACAGAACAAAGTCAAAGTCAAGAACACACACAATAACAAAGCGACATAATAGTGGTTGAATGTTATTGATAATTAAAGAGTCGGACTGATATTTAACCAATGTTGTATAAAGCAGAAAGATGTCCCAAAAATCACTTTGGTAGATGTTCAAGTCATTCACTAGAATGCTACTCAAGTAAAATGTAAAAGTACTGTAGTTAATGGCCAGTAATCCAATTAAATAAAATACTAATAGGCTAAAATTAAATGTTGCCTACTGAAAGTAGAAGCGTCAGATGTCTTCAAACATTTACCCATCATCATGCAGATAAAGTCCTGTAGGTAAGTGCAATTTAGCTGTTGCTGCTTACCTCCAGTTCTCGTTGTAGAATTGACAGACCGTACTGCCCACGTTTTCCTAGCCATTTCCTTGTCCATACACGCAGTCGCTTTTTCTTTTTAGATCTTTCTGCACACAGAATGGCACACATTGCTAAGGCAGCGCGTTTCTCTTTGGTAAGCATTTTCAAATTTCCCGGATTACAGTCTCCCCAGTCCCGGATTCTTATTATTATTATTGTTTATTGGCGGTTGACTTCCGGGTTCTTCTTCCGGAAACAACAACACGACGTGTTGTGGATGTACGCACAGTGTGAACACTCAGGTCGTATCAGAGCATCGAGCCGTATAGTGTGAGACCCTGCATCGTGACCTATGAACTTCTAACCCCTGCGAGTCAATCATACAGTTTGAGCGGCAGCTGAATCGCACAGTGTATGCCCAGCATTAGATGGTAGAGGTGTTCCTAATAAAGCGCTCAGAGTGCATGCTTTCAGCAGCTCGGTGTAAGAAAAAAAAGGAAACAGTATTTTCCAGTAATTTCTCATCTTCTCCTGTGGGACGTAGGTTCCTAAGATTACCCCACACTGCATGCAGCCGGTATCAGCGTTGTTCCATCTGGCTGTTTGTGAATATATTTTGTGTATACCATACAGAAAGAAGATGAATCCGTCTCCTAGCAACTGCTTTAATAGCTGTGAAACTGGCGTATGGTGTTTAGTGAGCAAAGCTTTTGAAGACATTACTTTAAGGTTGTTGAAGAAACATAAAAACAAATCTGCAGTCTGTCAGTGGCGCGTGATTCCTCGGAGGTCTGAAGACGATGCTGCTCAGTAAACATTTACTCTACCTGTGTGATAACTATGAGCAGCGCGGCTCCACGGGGAGCTCACATCCAGCAGAGTGGGTAACTACAGCCGAGGAGGGGGAGGAAGACGGGCCAGCAGGAGGACAAAAAGACTAAGAAGCTGAACAACCAATTAACTCAGACTTTCTCTTAAATACACACTGTAAACAGAGCGGTTACAGTCCCATCACACTCTGCAGACCAAACACCAGCATCTTTGCAAAGCACAAACTCCTGAAGCCTGACGAGTACTTTAATTAACATAACACTTCACACACTTTTATCTGAGTGAACATCCCTGCAGTCAGTCAGCAGCAGCTCACACCTGAAGGCCACACAAGGAACCACCGGCCTGATCGATCAGAAACTGAAATATAACAAGTGTCAGGACAACATGAAGAAAGCAAAAAATGAACAGGATGAAAAAATCTGAGAGAAACATGGGAAACACACAGAGGACAGTCGGGTGATAAAACACAGGAGGAGGACAAGACAATCAAATGAAAACGGAAGAACACAAGGGACTGCTCATTACCAGAGTAAAACAGGAAGTGGATTACCATAACTGATAACAGGAAACTCAGACACATTTAACATGGCTGACTCAGGAGGAAAGCACAGAGAGAAATTGTGAGGAGACTAAGAAATACATGAGGATGAAAATGGTCATTGACACAAAAACAAATCAAGAATATGTAAGAAATTTAAAAAAAAAAAAAAAAATCACAGTTCTTAAAGTCAAAACCCCAGGTACAATACCCAGGACATGACAGGAAGTCTGCGTTACTAGGCTGGACTACAATCTGAAAACTCTTCTCCATCTAATTAAAAGTGTAAATCAGTGAGTCGACCACACTGAAGTTTGAATTTGCTTCAGCAGAAATGAAGCACAACACAACCTTTTGCAAGACCAGAGAAACCTCAAAATGTTTATGAAAGAGTGTCACAGTATTTTGGTTCGAAAAATCAAATACCTGTTTTCTGTCTAATGACCAGCAGGGGGCGACTCCTCTGGCAGTACTGAGCTTCATGCTCAGCTGATCACTGAGCTCAGTGAACTATTTCCTGATGAGTTTATGGTCTCAATCGCTGCTTTTCAAACTGACTGAATCAAACATTTAAGTTCATGTTGGAAGTGAAGGTCCTGTTAAGAGTCAAAAAGGAGGATGAAACAGGTGCAATCTTAATTTCCCTGCTACTGTCATGAGTTAATGTATAAGTGACGTGCGGAAGCGGTTCAAACCTGCTTTCTTTCTGGTGGCCAACAGGGGGCGACTCCTGTGGTTGTATAGATGTTGATGAAAAAAAAAACCTGAAGCCCTCTGAGTCACACATCATGAGCCAATCAGCATGCAGTTTTACAGTCAGATGCACGCTTTGCTTGTCACTTCAGATTAAAGAAGATAAGCGTGGCAACAACAAAAGCGCTTGGCTCACAGCTTTATAATGAGACATGAAGCAATGGGTGGTGTGACGGTAGCCACGCTCATCTTTCATACTACCTGGATTAAGCATGACCAGAATCAGAAGAGTTTGACCTGATAAAACTGGCCTTCTCTCTTTTTCTCTTGAGTTGATCAGAGAAACAGTGTCTAAGCTAACGTATCCAGCGTCGCTAACTACTGCAGATGTAAACAGAAGCTTTGAAGAGTCAATGACACATTCTTTGGATTTTTGTGACTCTTTCTGAGTGTTTCACACAGAAATCAGCTCACCGGGTGTGCCCCACGCTGCTGACAGCAGAAGCTATAGCTTTTGTTTGTAGCTAAAACATAAAACATTTGGGTTTCTTTCTGTACTCTATGCATGTGTGTGGTGTGAGATCCAAAGTGACCTCTGCTGTCAGTGCTAATGTCTGACCGCAGCCTCCTGTGGTTCACCTGATGCCTGACATCGATCCGTGCTCTTCGGCACACAGCAGCGACTCCACTCGTCCATTGCAGCTTCAGGAAGCTTTGCCAAGAGGCTGAGTGAGAATCAGCTCGGGCAGAGACAGCTTCAGCTGTTAAAGGACCATGTCACCATGCTTTAACCAGCTGGGCTCCAGAACAGGAATTGTCTCAGTGATGACACGTTAGACTGTGATGAAATTTGGTTGTTTACACGAAATGTATGAATTAATTGGACAGGAAAGATGATGAAGAGAGAGGCATTTGTTGTTGTCAGACACATCGCTCTCAGCAGACTTTATTGGAATAATAAATTCATATTCAAATTCAGCGTCTGCTACTCTATCTGCAATTCATTGCAGCTCTCCTGAGCCCAACACATAAAAAAAGAGTACAGACTGTTAAAGGAACTGTAGCTCATGCTAATATAACAGCTAGCAAACAAAGCTCCAGTCCTCCTTTCTTCAGGGACGTCAGCCGCTCTTTGAAGCCTTTAGAGTCACTTTTCCTTCATGTTTGAGTCCATTTTGCCAACTCCAGTTTTCCTCTGTGGTGTTTTAGTCTAATTTTCCTTCTTCTCAGATTTTTATTCCAATATTTTCTGTTATTTCATATTTCAGTCCACTTTCTGCTTTCATGGTTTAGGGGTGTTTTACTCACTCTGTACTTTTCCATCACTAACATTTTATTGTCATTTTTCTTTGTGACATTGTACTTTAAAACTGGAATAAAATGTTTCCTCACTAATGTTCATTTTTGATTTTTTTGTCACCTTTTATATTTCCTCCTGCAGCTCTCCTTGACCTTATTTTAGTCTTGTTTACCTGAATAAGGTTTAGTCCGTTTCTCTCCTCGTTTAGTCTTCCTTTTTGATAATTTGCTTTAAAGCTGGAAAGTGTTGCTGCTATTCGAGTCCTCCATTTTTTATTATTTAAACTTGTAACAGATATTTTTTTATAAACAAACCTGGCTTTTAATACTTTTCTTGTCAGCTGCAATCTTATCTCTTCAGGCCTTTCTTTAAATTGGCTATTGTCCCACACTTCCTTATCCCTACTTATAATTAGTCATGTAAGTTAGTTTATTTGGTTTCAGGTCTCATTTTTAATGAATGAATGAATTATTTTACAGAAGAAAATAAAATAAAATAAAAACTTATAACTGCAGTTATGTGGAAAAAGAGAACATCCCAAGTTACTTTAATTCCCAGTTAAGGCCCGAAAATGCTGCATAATGTCAAGAATTTGTGGGGTCTATACACGATGGACTGATAGCTGTTAATATTATGTCATGCATAGAACAGAATGCGTAAACAGGCTTACAAGACCACAATAAATAATAATAAATGTTGTACCAATAACTCACAAACAAATCATCTTTAGTACCAGAGGCGTTGCACTCAGTGTGCAAGTGAGGCTGTGCTGATGGTTGATGGTTGTGTGACTTGGGGTTCTATAAATGACCACTGCAGAGTTTTGCCTACAGCGAGCTGTAGATTTTCACCTTTGCCTAAAGCAGAGGATCACTCTGTCGCTACCACTGAATGATTTTTTTTAATCTCAGCTTCAGTCAGGTGTCAGTGAGGTGGTAAATGACATCACTGAGATGTCAGATGGTTCTATTTTGAAGGATTTTGACACAGTGGACTTTGTCGCCTCGCTCAATAGACTTCACATTATTGGCTTATCGGGTCATGCTGTAAATTTGCTTTGAAAATAACTTCTCAGGGATTGCAGGTAATCCTTTACTTCTCTCACAGTATTGAACAAAGTGCCCTATGGTTCAATACCGGGGCCACTTTTGTTCCCTATCAGTGGTCATTGTCCTGCATTTGGTTTCACTTTTAGATTTTTTTTGGCCTAAAGGCATTTCAGTAGTTTTTTTTTCTTCCTGATTCAAATTTTAGTTCAGCTTCTTTTCCGTTCAGTCCAGTTTTCCTTGCAGTGATATTTTTCTGCTGTATTCCTTGGCAAAATATATTTTAGTCCTGCTTTGGCCTTGGTCACACTTCAGTCCCCTTTTTGTTACAGTTTATTTTTTCTGTTATATTTTATTTCAATTTTGAGGGCTTATATTTGAGTCCAGGTTTTTTCAGACACATTGTACTCCAGTTTCATCGTTTTCTTTCTCATTAACATTTTATTCTAGTTTTCCTTGCAGACATTGTAGTCCAGATTGAGTCATTGAATTTTTGCCCACGTTTCTTCCTGACCAACACGTTAAGTTTTCCCTCAGTGAACTGTTAGCCTGGGTTTCCTTTCTGATGTTTTACTCCATTTTTCTCATTGACACTAAATATGTTTTAGTGTTTTAACTGAGTCATTGAAGATTTTCTGTTTTTTTCCAGAATATAGTGAGAAGTTTTCTCATGAAACATGATGGCATCCATAGTTAAAATCTCCCTTTCTCTCATCTCAGGAACTGTCTTTGGTTTTTATTTAAAGTTTCTTTGAGAATTTCAGAGAAAAACTGTAAAAGGGAAACTTAATCAAAACCTTTACTGCCGTTTAAAAGAGGTGCTTTATAATTTCAGCCCCTGGCTCTGGCATCTTTCAAGGTAACAACAGATTAACACAAAACCGGCCAAACAGTTTAAACACTGCCCAGAATCATTAGCACTGATCCTCTTCTTCAAACTGTCAGTGTAATGAAGGTGCTTGGTTACCTGATCCATCTGTCTTCAGCCTCCGACTCCCACACTGCTCCCAAGGTTAACATCTGAGTTAAATATGCAAGCCTTGATGTCAAAAACCGTAAAGAAGACGTCCATCATTGTGATGTTTGAACACAGCGTAACAAAGGGATTCACAGAGTTAATCTGCATTCAAGGCTTCACTGGGAAAATGGGCCATTTTAAGCCTTTTGTTTTGATTCTTGGTTTTCTGGCGATTTTAATTAGCACGACTTTTCCAAAGCAAATGTCGCTCTTAGAGGACAGCTGTGCATGAATCACATCCAAAGCAGGACAGAGGAAACGTTGAATGAAGAGGAACCTTTTGGAGTTTTAAACCCACACTGGCCCATACTGTTTGTCTTATTTCACCTCACCTGCTAAGCCCATATTTTTAAGAACATCGTTTTCCACCTTTTGACACATCCTACAACAAATCAGAGTTTGTCTGTTTCTGTGCCTGTGCACACAGACTGTGTGCATAAGCTATTTATACTGCAGTGCGTTTGATTATATTCGATAGAGTAGCGTCACAATTTGCAGCTCCACTGTGAAAGTACCTGTCAGACTCAGATAAGCATTAAAAAAAAGAAGCGAGGCAGAAGAGTGAGGAAAATACCTGGGGAGAGAAAGAGGTGGAGAGAGGGAGAAATAATAAAGACAACTGGAGACAAACAAGTTCTCCATTAACTGCAACAGCATCATTTAATGATCAGTGAAAGCAAATGCATGGAAATGGATGTTTTAATGGAGGCTAATATTTGTGGTCTGAAGAACAAGCATCAAACCAGTCTGACATTTTTACAAAAAAACATCACTTCTGGATGAAGCTGAGAATATCGATCCCCATGTGTAGCTTAACTTAGCATAAACAACCAAACCAATACTGTTATAGACAGTGTTATTGTTAATGTATGTTTGGGGGCGTTGCACCCCGGAACCTTCAAAGGTTTCTCAGGGTTCTCCCTGCCGGAATGTTATGTGTGAGACAGTTTCCTGTATGTGTGCGACTAGCTGTGGTTGTTTCTAAAAGTGGTCAGTAAACGTCCTAAAACTGGCACTTGAGTTTCCGAGCATTTTTATCCTGAGGTTATAACACCTTTTTGGCGACGAGGATAAAAGCCGAACGCGGACAGTTTTGAGTTTTTGCTACGGATTTTGCAGTCGGACTACCGCTTCGCATCTATGGCTACGATCGAATCGCTCACGGAGTTCGCCGAGGGAGACGGCGACTGGATTGAATATGTCGAGAGGCTGGAACACTTTTTCTTGGCAAACGACATTTCGGACGAAGGAAAAAAAAGGTCAGTTCTTCTTAGTGCGTGTGGAGCGAGGACCTACAAGTTGATACGTAACCTGACGACACCTCGGAAACCAGGGGACTTCAGTTTCAAAGAACTGGTGACGTTGGTGCAAAATCATCACTGCCCGAAACCCTCCGTGATTGTTCAGCGGTTCAAATTCCACACTCATTCACGCAAGCCGGGAGTTTCGGTGGCTGCGTATGTGACCGAGCTGAGACAGCTATCGGAGCACTGTGAGTTTGGAGGAGTGCTGGATGACATGCTCCGCGACAGGTTGGTGTGTGGTATAAATGATGATGGCATGCAGCGTCGGTTGTTAGGGGAGCCCACACTGGACTTTAAGAAAGCTTTGGAAATTGCTCAGGCAATAGAAACGGCAGCTAATAACACTAAAGACATTCGGAAAGCTAACAACAATATGCACTCAACCGAGGTGCATCATGTATCTCGGAGTGTGAGGGGCAAACTGAGGGAGCTTTTGGAGTGTTACCGGTGTGGGGGAGCACACTTTGCCAAGGACTGTGTGTTCAAAGACAGTACCTGCCATAACTGCAAGAAAAAGGGGCACTTAGCCAAGAAATGCAGGGGCACTAAGGAGAAATCAAAGAAGGAATGGAAGACAAAACACAAGCTAAACACGCATCACCTGCAGGGCATGGCGCCTGAGGCGGATGAGTGTGTTTTCAACATGTTTAATCTGGTTGGCTTTAATAAGTGCGGTGCGGAGCCCATCTATGCCACTATCCAGGTAAATGGGAAGGAGCTACAAATGGAGGTGGATACAGGGGCTTCAGCTTCGGTGATCAGCCAAGCCACCTACCACAGCTTGTGGCACTCGGGCGGGGCACCAGCTCTCCAAGCGACTGAGATAAGCCTTAGACAGTACACGGGTGAATGCATTCCCCTGCTTGGTGCTATAGAGGTGCATGCAGCATATCAGGGTCAAGAAGCTGCAGCAACACTACTGGTGGTGAAAGGGGAGGGGCCTAGTCTGCTGGGTCGTGACCTTCTGCAGAAAATCCGCCTGAACTGGAGGGAAATCAGGTATGTAACGGTAATAGCAGAGTTACTGGGAAAGTATGCAGATGTGTTCAAGAATGAATTGGGCACTCTCCGGGGCACCACTGTGAAGCTGTGTGTGGACCCTTTTGCCCGGCCACGCTTTTTCAAACCACGCACTGTACCATACGCCATGAAGGCCAAGGTGGAAGCAGAGTTGGAGAGACTACAACAGATAGGGGTCATTGAGCCAATAGAGTTCTCGGACTGGGCAGCCCCGATTGTACCAGTGTTGAAAGAGGACGGAGGGGTGCGTATATGCGGTGATTACAAACTGACAGTAAACCAAGCCTCTCAGCTCGACGCCTACCCTCTGCCTCGAGTGGATGACCTGTTTGCCACACTGGCAGGTGGTCGGACATTCACAAAGTTGGATATGAGTCATGCTTACCAGCAGTTGCTGCTGGATGAGGAATCAAAAAAATATGTGACAATAAACACACACAAGGGGCTGTTCAAGTACAACCGCCTTGTGTTTGGCGTTGCATCCAGTCCGGCTATCTTTCAGCGCACCATGGACAATCTTCTGCAAAACATTCCTGGTGTTGCTGTTTACTTGGATGACATTTTAGTTACAGGTAAAACAGAAGAGGAGCATCTGCGTAACCTTGAGCAGGTGTTGAAGAAGCTCTCAGAAGCTGGGTTGCGTTTGAAGCGCAGTAAGTGTGTTTTCCAAGCCCCTAGCGTTACATACCTGGGTCATCGCATCTCTGCACAGGGCCTGTCCCCACTGGAAGAGAAAGTGAGGGCAGTAAAAGAAGCCCCGAGTCCAAAGAATGTAGCTGAACTAAGATCATTCTTGGGCTTAGTGAACTATTATGGGAAGTTTTTGCCTGACCTCTCCAGCATGCTTGCTCCCCTGTATGGGCTACTGCACAAAGACAGTCAGTGGAGGTGGTCCCAAGCACAGGAGAAGGCCTTCAGACAGGTAAAAGAACTGTTACAATCGGCACCGCTCCTGGTGCATTTTGATCCAGAGAAGGAGGTGGTCCTGTCCTGTGATGCCTCCCCGTATGGCATAGGAGCTGTTCTTTCCCATCGCATGGAAGAGGGGGACGAGAAACCGGTCGGATATGCGTCACGCACGCTCACAGCAGCAGAAAAGGGCTATTCACAGCTTGAGAAGAAAGGCTTAGCAATAGTTTTTGCTGTGAAGCGATTTCATCAGTACCTGTATGGCCGCCCATTTACTGTTGTTACAGACCATAAGCCCCTCCTGAGTCTCTTTAGTGAAACAAAAGGCATCCCACCCATGGCTTTAGCCCGGGTTCAGCGCTGGGCATTAACACTGTCGGCATACCAGTATCACATTGTTTATAAGGCGGGACCTGAAAATGCGAATGCAGATGCTTTCAGCCGCCTCCCCCTCCCGGAGGTCCCCGACCAGTCGAACTTGCCCCCAGAAACTGTGTTTTTGCTGGACATGTTGGCGAACTCTCCGGTCTGTGCTAAAAACATCAAAGCATGGACTGAACGGGATCCAGAGTTATCTCAGGTTAAACAGTGGCTGTTGCAGGGCTGGCCAGCAACAGTGGAGCAGGATCAGCTCAAACCGTATGCCAAGCGTCAGCAGGAGCTCAGTGTTCAAGATGGCTGCATCCTGTGGGGTTCCCGAGTCATTGTTCCGCCTCCAGGTCGGTCACAAATCATTGAAGTGTTGCATGAGGCTCATCCAGGGATTTCTCGAATGAAAAGTCTGGCAAGGTCATTCGTGTGGTGGCCGGGAATGGACAGTGCCTTGGAAGACAAGGTAAAAGCCTGTTCTCAATGTCAGTCAAACCAAAAAATGCCACCACCTGCCCCACTCCACCCATGGGAGTGGCCTGGCCGTCCATGGTCCAGGCTTCATCTAGATTTTGCCGGCCCCTTTTTGGGCCACATGTTCCTGGTGTTGGTGGATGCGCATTCAAAATGGCTGGATGCCCACATAATGCCGACCATCACAGCCCCAGTCGTCACAGACACACTCCGGAGAATCTTTGCAACACATGGATTACCTGAGGCAGTGGTCACGGACAATGGGCCCACGTTCACAAGTGGGGTTTTCCAAGAATTTATGGAGAGAAATGGGATCCGACATATCCGCACAGCACCCTACCACCCTGCCTCCAATGGCTTAGCGGAGCGCGCCGTGGAGACACTGAAAGACGGTCTAAAAAAAATGCCAGGTCTTTCCATAGAAAAGAGGCTCTGCCGTTTCCTGTTTCAGTATCGCATCACACCTCATACAACCACAGGCTTGTCCCCAGCGGAGTTGCTGATGGGGAGGAAGCCCAGATCTCATCTGGACCTTCTTCGCCCAGATGTGGGAGCCAGAGTCACCCAGTCACAAGGTGGGCAGAAGGTGAGACATGATCTACATGCCAGAGACTGTGTTTTCAAGCAGGGAGACTGTGTGTATATCAAAAACTTTACGGGTGGCTCACGGTGGCTGCCTGGCGTCATTCACCACAGTTCAGGGCCAGTATCTTTTGTGGTGGAGTTGTTGGATGGCAGACAAGTTCGCAGGCACAAGGATCATGTGAGAGCCCGCACGGATGGAGCTGAGAAGAGGGCTCAGAGTGGTTCGCACGCACATGGTGAAGACAGGGCTGTGGACATTGTGGGGCCTCAGAGTGGTTCACCCGAAGGGGAAGTCGTGTCAGCAGCCCCTGAGATCGGGATTGGTCCTTCAGTATCACCAGAAGGGCAGGTGGAGTCACCTGAGCCGAACCCGGCCACAGGAGCTCAGCAGGCTCCTAGCCTGGAGAACCCAGCAGCAGGACTGAGAAGGTCAAAGAGGCAGCACAAGCCCCCTGATAGACTGAATTGTTAAAATAATGTGGTGTTGAATTCTCCCTCTCTTTTTGTACTTATGCATAATTGCTATGTTGTGGGTTTTTGCTTAAGGGGGGGGAAGTGTTATAGACAGTGTTATTGTTAATGTATGTTTGGGGGCGTTGCACCCCGGAACCTTCAAAGGTTTCTCAGGGTTCTCCCTGCCGGAATGTTATGTGTGAGACAGTTTCCTGTATGTGTGCGACTAGCTGTGGTTGTTTCTAAAAGTGGTCAGTAAACGTCCTAAAACTGGCACTTGAGTTTCCGAGCATTTTTATCCTGAGGTTATAACAAATACGAATCATGCAAACCCCTGGTCCCAGCACTCAATACCTCTCACCATAATAAATTCTTACAGCAACAAGAGGAAGCTGCAGGTATTAAAGCGTAAGTTAGGACTGGATCAGGTGACCCTGCTCACAAGGGATCGTGTGATTGGGTTTTTTATTCTAACATTGTAGTTTTTGAAAACTTTATTTAAAGAAAGAGTGCCACATAGAGAACAGACCCTGTCCTGCCGATGATGGATGGCAGTAAGTTAATGAAATGCTGCAGGTCAGAGGAAGGAGGATGTTTGTTTTCAGCCTCATTAAAGATGCAGTCACATCTTCTACCCAACGACAGCAACAGCAGAGATGAAAGTGATCATCACAGAACTGAAATGTGGATAAAATAGAAAAATGAAGCAGTGATGAGCTGGGTCTGTGTAACCTTAATCAGCACAGTGATCACAGGAACGATTACAGCTCATTCAGTTCCACAAGGCGGCACATTTCCCCCCAGTTCTCCGAAGGCACCGCAGACAGAGACCAGCCAGCTGCCGTGGATGGAACTGATAAAAGGGGAGTAGTTCCTTCTGGTCATCTGAAATAGGTGAAGTAAATATACCAGTAGGCAGCTTATTAATGTAAGCCACAATATGACAGATATGATCTTCAGTTAATGCACAGATCTTACATAAGACAAAAGATCATATGAGGAGCTAAAGTCGATCCCTAGCTACTACTGCATGCCTCAGAGTGTGTGTGTGTTGTCTAAAGCTCTGCGTGAATGGTTGAAATAAAAATGAGTGCTCATTTAGAGCTGAAAAGTACTTTTAATTACTCATCCATTTAAGAATTATGAATTGTGAAATTATGAAACACCACCATGTCTAAACACAGTAAATACTATCATCACTTTCAATCACTACTCTGCCCGATAACACCAACATTCTTTCTCCTTCTTCAAAATCAGAAGCTGGGAGTCGTTGCTTATGTTTGTCAATGCAGGCCCTAATTTTTCCTCTTATACCAGCTTCACACGTGAACAGTCTAATACAGTCAAACCAGTATGACACAATTAACCCTTCATGAATGTGGCTGAGCTCTTACAAATGGGGACAGGTAAGGTCACACTTCTGTCAGAGGACCAAGAATGAAAGCACTGAAACATTACAGGCAGGCAGGTGTGTTATTTAAGCTGCTTTGACATATGCTGTACGTCTGTGAAGCATCAACCTGACCCTTTAGCGGCATCACGTCACATGATCCTTGTAAGGTGGAGTTGTGTGTGAATGGAGGCAGCCAGACCTACCTGATGAGGTGTCCCACAGGAAACTGCTGCTCTGGTATTATTCTGAGCTCCTTAAAGGCCACAAATCATTTTCTATCATAACAATCCTAATCCCCCCCAAAAAACTGCATTAGTGCTTTGATGTGCTTGTGCATGTGCACTGATGTTCACATGAGACGTTATAAAGCTGCTGTGTCTGCCGCTCATTCAGCTCCTGCAAACAAAATCCCCAAACCTTCATTTGTCCTTGTAGTCGACATAAGTTTGTTCCACCAGTGTGTGTCCTTTTCCTCCACACACACACACACTTGTGGCTGTCAAATGTCAGCAGTTACAGCACAGCGACACGGTGTGTGGAGGCTTCACAGAGAGAGATGATTGCTTGTGTTATCAGTGTTGAAACAGACAAATCAATCCCGCCCTGACAACCACACAATTAGCCGCTTTATTAGCCCGCTTGTAGACCAGCTCCTCTGAAGGGGGGAGTCAAGTGCCCGCAAATAAATGCTTGAACACACGGCGGCAAGGAGAGGAGGCGGAGGAGAAGAAGTATGTGTTTAATATGGAGAGCAGGGACAGGGGTGAAGATTGATTGGACTGATTCACACACATAACACAGACACACACTGACGTACAAACACACACACACAGCATCTTGTGCAGGTTTCTTTTGATCAAATTTGTTATTAAACTATATTATTATTATTATTATAAGTGTTTTTAGAGGGGGTCTCAAATATTCGCGAGCGGTTATGGTCCCAAACTCCTGTGAATCCCGGGGCTCAGCTGTATCTCATTCTAAAGAGTTTAGAGAGTTTCCCTTCAGTGTGAGGGACAGGAAACACCTGGGTTTACCTGCTCTGGGTCTGGTTCTTTGTGGTGTGTTGGTGCTGCTGAAGGACAAATCCAGCCTGAGGAGCTCAGGAAGTTTTGAGGGACTGTGTGGAGAGAGCGAGCCTGTCAACTCACCAAATGTGATTCAACATCTGGGCTTCCTGTCAGTCAGACTCATACGAGCCTGTGCAGCATTCAGTTACAGCCAAGCTTGTTTAGCACAATGCTTCACCTCATTTTAAAGCCACCGAACTACATTTGTGTGTCCCAGTGATCTCGGGGCCTGTGCTGTGCAGGCTTTTGGCCCTTGCAGGGACTCCCAAGTACAGCTGGTCCTGGGTAAAGAGCCATTCAGACGACACCTATGAGAGAATAGAGACAGATCACCTGCCTGTGATAGGGAGCTCCAGGGAGAGCACCTGGTAGCTGGGCACAAAAACGAGATACAGACCTGCCTACCTGCAGGAAGTGCAGGTGGCGGTTGGGTGCCGTGTGCGTCAGGTTACTAAAGTTACTGAGACTGACTATGGGGAAATGGAAGTCACCTCTCTGGTGGGGAAGGAGACTGAACTTGATCATCAGTTAGATATAATTGGGGTCTCCTGGAGAGATCCTGGACTCTGTTCCAGCACAGATCCCGAGACTCTGTTCCAGTCTGGAGTTGGTGAGAGTCAGCGGGTATGGTGGGTAGCCTTGTATCCTCCTGGCTTCCTGCCTTTATGCTTGGTGTTTCCTGGTGGATGAGAGGGTTCCTTCACTGCACCCTCAGGTCAGGGAACAGGTCCTGACTGCACCCAGAGTAGCCTTCTTTGTGCTGGAGAGTGCTCCACCTGCCGACTCCATCTTCTACACATGTGGACCCTTTCACTGCTCCTGCTGGTAACACCAGGCCGCCTACTCATCCCTCACTGTGCTGCAAACAGACCAGTTTCTATACCTGGCCCCACAAAGTTCCTCAAAGGATCCATCTGAGCTTGTTAACAGTGTGTAAATAATGCTCTCTCCGTGTGTCTGTGATCTCGATCGTGTTCAGACGCTGCTTGAACGCTAAGACCACTCAGCAAGCGCGCCCAAAAACCTGAAGTGCAGCAGCCATAAATCTTTAACCGCCGACAGGCAACGAAAACACGAGCAGTGAGCATCCTCGAGTCTGCGAACCAATACAAAACCCGGTGTGTGTGTGTGTGCCAGGTCTGTGTGCGTGGGTGTGGACAGTCATTGATTTCCCGTCTGCAGGCTAACTCAGTTGGCCCAGAGAGGGGGTGACGGGATGGATGAGGATTATTTGTCGGATCCACATACGCTAAAAACACAGGAACACAGTGCAGTGCGCACACACACACACATACACACACACATCAGATCAATGAGGGCGAGAGGAACATCACCCTGAAGACTGATTGTTTCCAGCCCGGATGCAGAAGGAGAGAAAATAGCTTTGTTATTGAATCAGCACCAACCTGCTGCTCCCTTATCACACACCCTGTATGCTGCCTCACACACCTGTGTGTGTGTGTGTGTGTGTGTTTGTGTGTCAGTGAGGAAATTATCCATCAAAAGCATCAGACACGATCAGATGAGCCTGAAGCCAGAGGCTGGCTGTTTTCTTCTGCTGTCAGTCTCACTTCCTCTCGCTGTTTGTTCACACCCAGCTCAGCGAGCAACAGTTTACCGATGAACGAGCGCCATAATCTGCTTTGTCCGGCCCTGTCACACACTCACACTCGTTAGCAAACACTTCCTTCTGCTTCAGCTTGCTCTTTTCACTGCGCCGGTTGGAAATCCGGAAGTGGTTTCTATTGGGACTTCATTAGTGGCTCGTTTCACAGACCTGCCCGCTGCTGTTTCAGGTGGAGGTGGAGGTTCAAAGGGCAGCAGGCACACCAACCGTGGAGGTGAAAACATTCAATGCATGCAGATGTTTGAAGTGATTCAAACTATGAATCAAACCAATGGATCCAGGTGACACTTTAGTCACATGACCCCTGACACCTTCTGCAGTGTCACACATAGTTTCCAGGCCTGAAAAATTAAGATGTCATATTGTGTCTCCTGGTAGTTACCATGGAAACAAAAACATGCTGACTGGATGGAAAGGTGGCCTATGATATGTTAAATCTCATTTTCCACTTTTCCAGAGGACATGAGGTCATCAGAGAGGCGGCATCATTTACTGTAAAATGTGAACGATGGACCGTGCAAGCAATCCAGAGACAAAGCAGCTGTTAATATAAATAAATGTTTACATTTTTACATGCTGTTTTTTTTTACTTGCTATACATAAATACAAACTCACAGACACACAGTGACATCACTCCCTGTTGTCACAGCTGATCAGGTCAATGAAGAACATGCGACTGGATTCTAATGTTTTAGTTACGTGATTTCTGCAAACCCATCAGTGGAAGGAAACAGTTTCCCATGATAACATTGTTAAGTTATTAATAAAGGATTCTGATCATTCGGTTTTCTTTATGCTTTTTTTCTTTTCCTTGTTGTTGTTGCTGTATTATTTTAACATGTTCAGAATAAAGACACACAAACACAACTCAATGATCTCTGAGCCACTGAGTGATGCTGAGGTCCATCGTGCTCTCTGCTCGGGACACGTGTCACCAGACCTTGTCCCAGTTTGTACAACAGGCTGCAGGATGTCTGAACATGCTGGCAAAGGTTCAAAGATTTTAATAAAAACTTCAGAGTGAAAGCAGGTAAGACTGCAGATCTTTAGGGCGCTACAGGGGTGGTGGGGCAGGTACATTCTCACAGGTCCTTTCACAGGTGTATTTGCAGACATTGTTGGGCAGTGACATATTTAAAATACAGTATGAATAAATATACAGTATGACTTTAAAAAAAAAGAATGCTTGTCCACTTGAACAGGATTTTTTTTTTCTTTTTTTTTTCAATATTTTATTTTAATTTTTTCAGCATAGAAAACCCCATCAACAAACAAATACAGCTCAGGCGCTGAGATGATAGAACAAAAAATAGCACAATAATAATAATCAATAGGGAAAGACAAAAGAAAAAAAAGAAAACATTAAAATTAGAAACTACCAGTATCCATAATGAATTAAATGTCATGAATATGTAATAAACAGGGAAATTGCAGTGCCATGGTACATGTTTATACAACGTGAGCTTTCTCAAGGTGAGTACAAAACGGAGTCCAGGATTTTGAGAAAACATTTGCTGCAGGTGTTTGCAGGTATCAAACTTTTTCCAGTTGAATGACTGATAACATGTCATTGAGCCAGACACTGAAGGAGGGAGGAGCAGCGGACTTCCATTCCTTTAGAATAAGTCTTTTCGCAATCATCATTCCGAGGTCGATTGGCACCCGCACAGTCGCAGGGATAGTTCTGGAACGTACACAGCCAAAAACTACAATTTCTGGATTGGGTGAGATGGAAATCCCATAAGCTTTAGAGTACCAATCAAATATTTTGGACCAAAAATTGGTCAATGAGGGCCAATGCCAGAAAGCGTGAGCCAATGTGCTCTCTGATGTTTTACATCTGTCACATATTGGGAAGTTGAAGGATAAATTTTGTGTAGCCGAACCTTGGAATAATGTAGCCGATGGACAATTTTAAATTGTATTAATTGATGTCTGCTGTTAACAGAGCAGGAATGAATTTTTGATAGGCATTTGTCCCACATTGATTCTGATATTTCTATGCCCAATTCCCCCCTCCAACCGTCTCTTATCCTCATAGTCTGCACTTCAATGCTGTCATCAAACAAATGTACAATTGTAGAAATCAAATGTTTGGAGTAAGGAGGGCTCAGGAACACCTTAAAAAGGTTATGTTCATGTGGAACATCTTGGTAATTCTTCATATTGGATTGCATAAAATGCCTGACTTGTAGGTAACGGTAAAATGTGAATGCGGTATATCAAATTTTTGCTTAAGCTGATTAAATGATGCAAATTTTCCATCTATATAAAGATCTTTGAATTTGATTAAGCCCTTCTCCTTCCAAACATAGTAGGATTTATCATCCCAAGGAGGCAAAAAGGCATGGTTATCACATATTGGTGCCTGCACAGAGGAGTTTGGCAGTTCAAAAAAACCTCTAACTTGGTTTAAAATCCACACAGATTGTTTCGGAACAAACCCCAGTTTCTTAAGACTCTCAGCCCTCCCTACTTCTGAGAAAAGCAGGGCCTCTAGAGAGGAGTCCCTTACAATGCCAGCCTCCATTTTAACCCAAAGGGGGATGTTGACATCACCAAGATCTGAGGATGTCTGTTGCCAGAAGGTCAAGGCTCTTAGATTTGCAGCCCAGTAATAATGTTTAAATATTGGTAAACTCAGACCTCCCTCCAATTTGGATTTTTGTAGATGTAGTTTCGAAATCCTAGGATTCTTGTTGTTCCATATGTAAGAAGTAATAATTGAGTCCAACTCCCTAAAGAAAGAGGAAGTGAGATAAATAGGAAGATTTTGGCAAAGATACAGAAATCTAGGAAGAGAGACCATTTTTATGGAATTTATACGACCGACCATAGATAGGGGAAGAATTTTCCATGACTCGATGTTATGCTTTAATGTTGATAAGAATTCAGCAAAGTTCAAGCTAAAAGTTAATTTGGGATCTTTAGGAACAGTTAATCCAAGGTATGTGAGATGGTCGTTAACTATTTTGAATGGAACGTTACAAAGAAAACTTGGCGAACCGGTTTTAGATAAAGGCATAAGTTCACTCTTAACCCAGTTAATTGTATATCCTGAAATTTTGCCAAATGAGGTGACCAGATTAAGAAGGGATGGTACAGATTCTTCTGCATTACGCAGGTATAATAGTATGTCGTCTGCGTACAAACTAATAACAGTTTCAACCCCTCCGACCAAGAGCCCTTGTATTTTTGGATGTGCTCTTATCTTAATCGCAAGGGGCTCTAATGCCAGAGCAAATAGAGCAGGGAACAGGGGGCAGCCCTGTTGAACAGAGCGCTGCAAAGGAAATGGCGCCGACCTCTCTCCATTTGTGAGAACTGAACAGATTGTATTTGCGTATACAAATTTTACCCAAGATATAAATATTTCACCAAACAAAAACTTCCGTAATGACTTGAACATATAAAACCACTCAACCTGATCAACCTGACCTGTGTGCATCAAGAGTTAAAATTGCTGCTCCTCCCGAGTTACCATGGTCAGAATAGATGGTGTTGAGAAGACGTCTAACATTGAAAAAAGAAAGTCTGCCAGGGATAAATCCCGTTTGATCAGGGTGAATAATGGAGGTCAAGTACTTGTTCAGTCTAGTTGCTAAAATTTTGGTTATCACCTTTCGATCAAAATTTTGAAGAGCAATTGGCCTGAAGTTAGCAGGATCTGAGTCATCTCTGCCTTTCTTCAAGATTAACGAAATATTTGCTTCATACAGAGTTTGGGGCAGTACGCCCCTGTTTTTAGAATCACGCATCATCCTAAGCAAGAATGGAGCAAGACCATCACAAAATTTCTTATAAAATTCTATGCCAAAACCGTCAGGGCCTGAAGCCTTCCCAGATGCAAATGACTTAATAGCAGCTACCACTTCTTTGAACAGGATTTTTGACAGGGCTCCCACACAAACACAAAGCAGAGGATGAAGCATCCCAAATATGCTTCCAAGCCAACTTCCTTCCAAGCCAAAGACTAGAAAATATGATGAAGCACATCTTGCCTTTGGCTTCACCTGCACACCGGTGGTGCCAAGGTAGGTATCCCTGACAGAATTTGTTTCCCCAGCGTCAGCAGCACATGCTGGGCTTTCCAAATCACGAACAAACGGTATCCCACATTATTGATTTTTAGTTCACAAACAGTACTTATAATGACATTTTGGTGATGTTAGCTCTTTATACATGTAAAACTACAGTGGGATACAAATAATATCAGGCTGATCCTGCCGCAATTTGTTCCCCGGTTCAAATCACAGACAAATAGTATCCCACAGTTGTTTATGTTTTTAAACCCATTTAGCACAGAAAGACATTTTTGGAAAAATGTATTGACAGCAGTGTTGAATATTCTTACACAGTAAAAAAAAAAAAAAAACCAACCCAAAACAAAACAGAAAAACAAAACAACTATATGTAAAATTTACTTTTATTCATTAAATTTTTTAAATGGTAAATGGTAAATGGCCTGTATTTGTATAGCGCTTTTACTAGCCCCCCCTAGGGACCCCAAAGCGCTTTACACACCCAGTCATCCACCCATTCACACACACATTCACACACTGGTGGAGGCAAGCTACAGTTGTAGCCACAGCTGCCCTGGGGCAGACTGACAGAAGCGAGGCTGCCATATCGCGCCATCGGCCCTTCTGGCCAACGCCAGTAGGCGGTAGGTGAAGTGTCTTGCCCAAGGACACAACGACCGAGACTGTCCGAGCCAGGGCTCGAACCGGCAACCTTTCGATTACAAGGCGAACTCCCAACTCTTGAGCCACGATCGCACCTCAAACCTTACAAAAGGTTTGAGGTGAATCACTACCGTGAATTGCTACCTTATCGTGGTCGAGGGGTTTGGGTGTCCCAGGGATCCCAGGGGCTATGTTGTCTGGGGGCTTTTGCCCCCTGGTAGGGTTTCCCATGGCAAATTGGTCCTGGATGAGGGACCAGACAAAGAGCGATTCAGAAGACCCCTATGAAAAGATCATCGAGGGAACAGTTCACCCAGCCCAGGATAGGGTTACCGGGGCCCTGCCCTGGAGCCGGGCCTGGGGAGGGTGCCCAAGGGCGAGCATCTGGTGGCCGGGCCTTAGTCCATGGGGCACAGCCCGATAAAAGGATATGGGCCCATCTTCCTGCAGGTCCACCACCCGCAGGAGGCACCGTAGGGGTCGGGTGCAATATGAGTTGGGCAGCGGCCAGGAGTGGAGGTCCCTGGCTACCAAGACTGCCAATTGGGACATAGAATGTCACCTCTGTGGTGGGGAAGGAGCCTGATCTAGTGCGTGACGTTGAGAGGTACCGGCTTAATATAGTCGGGCTCACCTCAACGCATGGCCTGGGCTCTGGAACCAGTCTCCTGGAGAGGGGCTGGACTCTGTCTCAGTCTGGAGTTGCCCCTAGCGTCAGGTTGGGGTGGGTATCTTGGTATCCCCTCAGCTTGCTGTTGGTATGTTGGGGTTTCTCCCAGTGGACGAGAGGGTTTGTTCCCTCAGGGAACGGGTCCTAACAGTCGTCTGTGCTTATGCACCGAGCGGCAGTTCAGAGTACCCAGCCTTCTTGGAGTCCCTGAGTGGGGCACTGGAGGGACTCTGTTGTTCTACTGGGAGACTTCAATGCTCACTTGGGCAATGACAGTGAGACCTGGAAGAGCGTGATTGGGAGGAACGGCCTCCCGGATCTGAAGCCGAGCAGTGTTTTGTTATTGGACTTTTGTGCAAACCACACTTTTGGCCATAACAAACACCATGTTTGAACATACAAGTGTCCATAAGTGCACGTGGCACCAGGAAACTCTAGGCCACAGGTCGATGTAATCGTATCACCCGACCTGAGGCCATATGTTTTGGACACTTGGGTAAAGAGAGGGGCTGAATGTCTAGAAGAGGCCCCAGTCCGTGAGATCTTCAACGCACACCTCCGGCAGAGCTTCAACAGCATTCCGAGGGAGACAGACTGCACAGAGCTGCGGCCGCAAGGTAGTTGGTGCCTGTCGAGGTGGTATCTCCCGAACCAAATGGTGGACACCTGAGGTGAGCAACCAAGCTGAAGAAGGAGTCCTACCAGGAATGGTTAGCCTGTGGGACTCCGGAGGCAGCTGATAGGTACCAACAGGCCAAGTGGAATGCGACTCGGGCGGTGGCGGAAGCAAAAACTCAGGTGTGGGAGGAGTTCGGAGAGGCAATGGAAAAAGACTTCCGGACTGCCTCGAAGAGATTCTGGCAAACCGTCAGGCGAATCAGGAGGGGATAGCGGTCTGCATTGTGTATAGTACAGGTGGAGTGCTGCTGACTTCGACTGAGAAAATCGTCAGGTGGTGGTGAATACTTCGAGGACCTCCTCAATCCCACTGGCACATCTTCCGTGGCGGGAGCAGAGTCTGGGGATGAAGGGGATGACCCGCCAATCTCTGGGGGCGAGGTCACTGAGGCAGTTAAACAACTCCTTGGTGGCAGAGCCCCTGGGGTGGACGAGGTCCGCCAGAGTTCCTGAAGGCTCTGGATGTTGTAGGGCTGTCTTGATTGACACGTCTGACACGCAATGTTGCGTGGAGATCAGGGGCAGTACCCCTGGACTGGCAGACCGGGGTGGTGGTCCCCATCTTTAAGAAAGGGGACCACCACTGAAGGGTGTGTTCAACTACAGGGGAATCACAGTGCTCAGCCTCCCTGGGAAAGTCTATGCCAGCGTGCTGGAGAGGAGAGTTCGTCCGTTAGTCGAACCTCGGATACAGGAGGAACAATGCGGATTTCGTCCTGGTCGTGGAACACTGGACCCTTGAGGATACTCGAGGGCACATGGGGTTTGCCCAACCAGTCTACATGTGTTTTGTAGACTTGGAGAAGGCATTCGACCATGTCCCTCGGGGGGTCACTCCAGGAGTATGGGGTGTCTGACCCATCAAGATTTTACCAAGATTTTCTTGTAAAACAAAAGGGGGGCTAGCACAAAAGTTTGGGAACCACTGGCCTACTGCAACTACATTGTTTTAGTTGTGGTAGCTACCTGGGTTATCCACCACTTCGATATCTTTGATGTGCTATAGCTGTGTGTGTCATTACTATTAATGCAGGCTGCATTACAACCTGCTAGCTGCAATGCTAGCTGCTATGAGCAGTTCTGAAAGCACACAGAAAGAAAACATATTAGTGATACAGAAATAGCTTTCTCTATGAGGTCACTGCAAAAAGTGCAGCCTTACCAAATATCCACCCTACTGTTACTCATTTTATATTACGATTTAAAAGTCTAGTTGGTATTGCTTTCAGAACTGCACATGAATATTTGCAGCGAACAGGTTGTTAATAGTATCCATCAAGTCTAACGGTCTGCGGTCTATGAACTAACCTTAGCTAACGCCAGCTGACAATGTTAGCTCAGCAGTGAGTAGCCTTCAGTATTAGTAATAAATTACACAGCAATAGTACATTCATGTAGTTGTAAAAAGCACGGTACTATATCAAATAATCCAAAGTATTGAGAATACATTACTCACACTGAGTAACATAACGGAATACGTTACAAAATACATCTTGGGCCATGTTTTCTGTAATCTGTAGTGGAATACATTTTAAAAGTAGTCTTCTCAACACTGTTTGCAGATAAGTCTTGTCATCAGGCTTGGATGCAGGTAAGTACTCTTTAAGTCCTTCCTCTTCACCCTCTACACCACAGACTTCAGCCACTGCACAGAGACCTGCCATCTTCAGAAGTTTTCTGATGACTCTGCGGTGGTTGGATGCATCAGCAGGGATGATGAGGCAGAGTACCGGTCTGTGGTCGACTCCTTTGTCACGTGGTGTGAGCAGAATCATCTGCAGCTCAACGTGGCAAAGACCAAGGAATTGATAGTGGACTTCAGGAAGACCAGGAAACACTTTACCTCTGTTTCAATCCAGGGGGTCAGTGTTGACATTGTGGAGGACTATAAATACCTTGGAGTTCACATTGACAATAAACTGGACTGGGCTAAAAACACCACAGCACTTTACAGGAAGGGCCAGAGTCGTCTCTATTTCTTGAGGCGACTGAGGTCCTTCAGCATCTGCCAGAAAATGCTGAGGATTTTCTATGAGTTTGTTCTGGCCAGTGCGATCCTCTATGCTGTTGCATGCTGGGGGAGCAGGCTGAAGGTAGCGGATGCCAACAGACTCAATAAACTGATCCGAAAGGCCAGTAATGTTGTGGGGATGGAGCTGGACTCCCTCAAGGTGGTGTCGGAGAGGCGGATGTTGTCCAAAATAAAGACAATGTTGGATAACACCTCCCCCCCCCTCCATGACATGCTGGTCAGTCACAGGAGCACATTCAGTGAGAGACTGAGAGTACCAAAAAGCACCACTGAACGACACAGGAAATCTTTCCTGCCTGTGGCCATCTCCCTGTACAACCCATCCACTTAACACACTGGTTACTGCTACAACTACACGTTTCTTTTCCAGTTATTTATTAATGAGTGACTATATATACATTATATCTATATATCTATATATCTATATATATATATATATATATATATATATATATATATATATATAAAATGTATATATGATGTATATATTGTACTATTCTTAGTTAGCGTATTGTCTGTCTTGTTAATGTTGGTTTATAATGGAGCACTGTAACAAAAAAAATAATTTCCCCCAGGGATCAATAAAGTATTCTGATTCTGATTCTGATAAATCCACAAGTGTGAACTCGAGTCAGGATTTCTTTGTGACTGGGAGTAGGTCAGGTAGGTTTCTCCAGAGGTTAGGTGAGCAGGTCAGGTAAGTACACAGGTAACAGATAGCAAACAAACAAAGCATCAAACTAGGAGGTCTGAATCTGGAGCAGCCACACCTGCTTCTGGGAGGGGTAAGCAGGTGTTATGAGTTATCACTGTGGGCATGAAGGCTGGCTCATCTCAGGCCTGTTCATGGGAATCACTGATGGAGTGTCATTACACCTGCAACGTTTCCTTTCACTCATTCAGACACATTCATGACATAATGATAGCTGCTGTCATTCATTCATTACTCATTTAGACGGAGCTCTTCAAGATGAACCGTCCTCAACTTTTAATGTCGGGTCACATGTTTTTGTCCACAATCAGCGCACTCTGTCCTGATTAATCAGTGAAATTATAGTTTACTGTAAAGTGTGAAGATGAAGGAGTTTGTCCCTTGGCCTGAGAGTCACTCCAGAGCCATCGTCAGTCCAAGAGTGCCGGCGATAATGAAGCCTCACAAACTTAAGTGGAATCCAACAGATTTTTCTGGAAGCTGAGACGCGGCCCACATATAAAGGTTTATATTTTAACATCATCAGAAATATGAGCAGACATAAGAACAGTTATTGTTCAACAGGAAAAGAACACTCCTGATATCGGAGGAAAGTATAACCACCTTTAGCAGGAGTAACTTTCAGTAGGCGTATCCCACTATTCTTAAACACTCTCAGCTTGTTAGTGTGGGGAATATTCACTGCCTACTCGTGCAGCTGACTAAACCTCCTTGTGAAAGTTCCCACATCAAATTTTTTTCACATCTGGCGACTAACTGTTTGCCCAGAGGAGCGTCTGGCACCCTCCACCTCTCAGCCACCATCTTTGATCACAAGGCAACTGCACAGGTCGCCTGGCAAGAGAACACCTGTCTGACTCAGACTCACTGGTCTAATTTATAAGAGGATGGATGGACGAACAGATGGATGGGTGAATTGCTATTAAGATGGAGACCTCATGGTGCCCCGGTTGTGTCTGCTGCAGATGAGGCAGCTGGACTTTGTGTCAGCTCCTGAGAGCGTTTCCTCCCACCACAAATGTTTGATTCATCACAAGAAACAAAGCTGATCGCTGTGACTGCTCGAAGCTCCACTGATGGGATATCAGAGAAAACAAGTTTGATGAAGAGCCGTTTCATTTTAACAAGTGGCTGAAATGGCCCGCTGGGGTAGCCGATAGCAAAGAGTAAGGATGAAAGCTTTCCTCCATAACACCTGTGTGTGTGTGTGTGTGTGTGTGTGTGTGTGTGTGTGTGTGTGTGTGTGTGTGTGTGTGTCTCACCTGTGGGAAGTTTTTTGAGAGCATCCTTCATGTTCTCTTTAGCTGCAGTCCCCACAGAGCAGCACAAGGCAGTTAAAAGAGAAGAAGAAGAAGTAAGTGGAGTTAGTTTAGGTAAACAACCTTTCTGCAGCAATACTGTTCCCACATCATTTCCTCCCTTTTGAAATCATAATGTCTGACTTTGCACACATTTGTAGGCACACAGGCAGGAAGCACACACGTGCCCACAAGATCAAAACCCAGTTTGAAATGACTCCAATGGGTTGTGTTGAGATTAAGAGGATTAAAAGTCATGGAGCCCTGGCAGCGGTGAGAAAGGAGACAGTTGTTCCCAAGGTAACAGTGCTCGCAGCCTCCCTCCACCTGACACCCTTAATCTGCCTCTGTGAATCAACACGGTAAACTCCCTCCCTGATTTCTTTTTTATAACTGTCTGTCACTTCAGTGCTTCAGTTTGTCTCAACACACTTTTGTCTTCTTCCCATCCAACTTGACCTCAGAGTTTTTGCTCCCTCCATGCATTCATCCAAGCCCCCCCCTCAGTCCCAGGACATCAGATACTCCCTTTATTCAAAGCCACACCAGGTTTATGTTAATAGTTTCCACTCTAAGTTTATACTCAAGTATAAACTTCAAAGGCTGAAAAACTGAAGCTAATCCAGAAGTGCCAAACCTTCAGTTCCTCTACTGCACAGCAGAGGCAGCAGTGAGTCAGTCCCCATAGACTCCCATGTCAAAGCTTTCCAGCTGAAATCAACATGTTTACAGCTTAATACACACACTACTTGGTCTCTAAAGATACTTAACACACAAGAAGTCTGAGCTTTACTGAGCACTGATGGATGTTATGGTTGTTAGCATTACCTAATAACATCACAACCAGAAGTGACCATCAAACGTGGTCACTTCTGGTTCCCAAAAATCACACAGTGGTGAACAAAATCTAGAATTACAGGCATTTCCTAAATCTAAAAAAAATATTCTTGGTCCCTAAAAAGTCCAGAGAGCGGATGCAAGACTAAAGCAGCTGAAAACAAAGGAAAAGCAGTGTGGAGCCCAGCAGCTGTTAATGGTCAGCAAAAAAAAGAACAGGGTAATAACAGCGATACAGAGGGGAGATGGCAACAGTAGCACGATATCTTCTATCTCAGCTTTGAAGTAAGCAAATCAAGTAACTACCAGTGAGAGTGAAGAAGACCTCTGAAACACTCTGACTGTCATATGTCTGTCTACACTGGCAAACTCTCACCTCATTTACTCACAAATAACTTCATAGAGACAACACATCAACAAACGAAGTTCAGTGAGTTGCACAATGACCACACAGAGACCTGCGGTCATGTACCTGGGGCAGATGACACATATAATCTTTAGGTATGCATCCATGCCATCATCCGAATTAGCTCTTAGTTTGTGTGTTCATAATCACCAAACCTCTCCAATACCACATTATTTATAAAAACTATATGAAAACCACGTGATAACGAAGGTCCAGTGTGTGTGTGTGTGTGTGTGTGTGTGTGTGTGTGTGTGTGTATGTGTGTTTCTACATTTCTGTAAGGAAAAGAAGAGGAGCTGGTGTGCTGGTTTCTCTGCACAGCTGTGTAACAGTGTGTGAGACTCTCAGAGATAATTGAATGTGGATGCACATTGAGTCTTATGGCATCAATAAACCAGGAGAGGAAGGGGAGCAGGAGGCAGACCTCCCCTGCAGCTGTCCTAGAGGTTTAAGGGCCTCATTAGCCCACCATCACAAGCAGTAACTCACACAGAGGGACATCTTTGGGGGGGGGGGGTTCCTCGCAACTTAACCCAAAGCCCCCGAGTGTCTTCCTGATCAGCTCGAGTCACATGTTCTCCTGCGCCCGCTTGGCCTCCTGTGTCCTCACACTAATGTAACTGCAGGCCTTCATTCAGAGCACACAGACACACACTATCAGGAGTGTGTCTGTGTGTCTCTGCACGGATGAGGACACAAAATTAAAAAAAAAAAAAAAACAGCTGCAACTAAGACACAGTGATTAAAATGACATGATCACAAAGATGTGTGAAATGATCATGAAGAGATACAAAGTTATATTTATGGTCAATAAACTGGTTCTTGTATCACAATTTTCTACACTGAGCACTCAAAGTTCTTTATACAAGTCCACACATTCACACAAGCACTTTTTCTCTGCTTTTACAACTGACGTGCTTGCTATCTAACAATCACACATTCATACTCAGATGGATCCATCATCCAAAGCTTGGAGTTAGTACTTGCCCAAGGATGTTTGGCATGGAGACTGGAGCAGACGGGAATCGATCCATTAACCTTCCAATTAGTAAGTGACCTGCATCAGCCACAGTGTTTTATACTGACTCGTTTAACTTGTCTAATACTGCAATATGACTCATCAGTGTACGTAGCAGGGTAACTTGCACATGTGTGACGGCCTCAGTGATGATGAATGTTTTCTACAGGTTTACAGGAGCAACACCTGCTGCTGTTTCAGGGTCTTCCTTATTTTAGCCACAGAAAGTGAAACATCATTGTTCATGTTTGCAGCAGCATGACGTCACACCTGTCCGACGTGTCATCCTTTATAAACATTCTGATCATTATGTTGTTAAAACTATGACAAAAGAGGTTGTGAACTTAACTCAACAACTCGCTGCCGCTTTAGTCTCCATACAAGTAAACCACAACCAGAGAGATGAAGGACAGCCTGAGCTCCAGCAGGAAAACAGGTCTGACAACACACACACACTAGCACATACGCATACACATACACAGAAAACACCAGCACACACTTGCACAGGAGCATGCCCAGTGGAGTCTGGTGTCACACGGGGGCACAGAGTTTTATTGTTGGTGCTTTTGCTAAAAGACATGTCAGAACTCCTTTGCTTCCTCTAAATCCCTGCATGAACACACACACACACACTCTGTAACATGCACTCTTCAACCTCGTGGCTGTAATCAGGGAAATGTTCTAGCAAATTTGTTGTGCAGCAGCAGCCTGAGAGGAGGCTGAGTAATGAAGCCCTACAACAAACACACAACTTCTGTGTGTGTGTGTGTGTGTGTGTGTGTGTGTGTGTGTGTGTGTGTGTGTGTGTGTGTGTGTGTGTGTGTGTCACATAAAAACAGGAGAAAGTACACAGTGTATTAATCTGCAGAGGATGCTTTGTTTGGTTGCTTAAAGAAATAAATGAGCGCAGAGCAGATGACACAACACGGTTTGTTTTTTTAAATCGGTCACACACGCAAACACACAAACCAGTCACAAAGGGCTTTCTTTATTTTTTGCATTTTCTTCTGAGCAGAAGTAAAGTGAGGACATCGGGGCTCTGAAATGTCATGCTTTATGTTTCAGATTGTTCACGAGGAGCTTTGGTTTGTAATCCCGGGTTCAGGGTTCATAAAGTGAATGCGACCACTCTGATTTTACAAAGCAGAAAAACAGGGACAGGTTCAGGAAAGCACAATAGAAATATGACCAGGAGAGCTGATGGTGCTGCTGGAAGAGAAGGTCAGCATCAAAGCTGGTCAGCAGATGGAAGCTCCAACATGTCCTGGTGGATGCTGTGTTAGGTTGGATCAAATACTGCAGACCAACGTCCACCAACAGCAGCAAATGACCTGGACCCCAGACCATCGCAGACTGCAGGAACTCCTCTCTGATTTTCAGACATTCACTGTGTCTTCTCCCAGACTGCAGGAGCTCGATTTCCAAATGAGAAGCAGTATTTACTTTTATCTGACCACCGAGCAATAGTCCAGTCTGCTTCTCCTTATGAGGGGTTTGATATCAGGACTGTGACAGCTGAAGCTGCTTTCCTGAAGACATCTGCGGGTGGAGGCTCTTTGATGCAGTAACACCAGCCTCAATCAGCTCACTGTGAAGATCTCCAAAGTACTGATTTTCCCACTCAGGTCTGCGGTGATTGCAGTTACCTGTGCTTCTTTATTTGTTTAACATGCTTCCATACAGCCCGCAGAGAGCAGCCAGCGGCTGCAGCAGCGACCTGCTGTGGCTGAGAAGATCACCGTAGTGGTGTACTGAACTACACCAGGAAACACAGTTTTAATGCAGTCTCAATAATAATTTAGTCAAGCTGCAAATGTTCTAAAAATCTGAGATGTTTGCTTTCTGATTTTCATGAGATATAAGCCACATTCACCATAATTAAGATTAAAAAAGGCTTTAAATGTTTCACTTAGAACACATGGAACCTGCAACCCTTCCTCCCAAAATACTAAGCTTTAATAAAACTAACTGAGCTTTGCAGAAAGACTTAATGTAATTATTTTAAAGTTCTGCCAGTTCAATTCAATTTATACAGTGCCAACAACAGTCGCCTTAAGGTGCTTTAGATTGCCGTCCCTCCCAGAACAGGTTCAGGGAGGGACGGCCAGCTGCCACGACCAGTTGGAGTGAGAGAAGGTAGACAGGATAAAAACATGCTGTGGAAGAGAGCCAGAGATGATTCAATGCAGAAAGGCATATTAACACAGAGTGAAGAAGAAACTCAGTGCATCATGGGAATCCCCCTGTTGCCTATATCTATTGCGGCATAATTAAGGGAGGATTCAGGGTCACCTGATCCAGCCCTAACTATATACTTTATCAAAAACAAAACCTTCAAGCCTAAACTTAAAAGTAGCACAATCAGGAAGCACATCAGCATGTCTGCAGGGAAAATACTGCCAAAGAGACAGACAGTGAAAGTTTGGGCATAAAAGGATAACTTAAGGACAATTAAGGATATATATCCTTGACTTTAACATAAACTCATTGTTGCAGCCAGGGGCAGCATAATGTGACCCCTTAAACTAATTTTTAGTTTTGGTGTCCTTATTTTTCCCTGAGTTATTGGATCTGTTACTACTTTTGCATCTGTTTCATCAGTAACATAAACTAATGTAAGTCTACTGACCGCAGCCAACCAACCAACCCTACGATGTCATGTTCTGTACTGACCGAAGATGTTTTAAAAACTTTAAGCACTCATTTCTTAAATCCAGCTTCACAGACATGTATCTGTTTTGTATCTGTCTTTATTTTGTGTATTTTTCTTGTACAGAGCGTTTCTGTTGTCGTTTTGTCTCAGTCAAGTGCAAACTGTGTGTGTGTAATAGAAAATATGCATTAAAAGCATGTGGAAACCCACAGACTCACATCCCTCAGCAGAATTAGACAGACATTTTCTCACACAAACATCCTTCCCATGCACACATACACAAACAGCAGATTCCTTCACAATGTGAGAGCGGATGCTGTATATTCCTGACTGGGTCGGACTCAGGATCAGGTCTTCATGCTTCCGTTCTGAAGTGTTGTTTGTATTTCGAGGTGCAGCTTCTCCTCTGCAGGGAGCTCCCTGCATGAGACGGAGCTGTGTGAAACATTCAGCAGGGAGCACAATGTAACTACCTGAACAGCAGAACCCAGCTGCTTCATAAATGAGCTATTGAATGCAGAGGATGAACTCAACAGGCAAGCCCACAGAGAAACAATGGCAGCGTATCGATGTGTGTGCAGGAAGTAGAGCTGGAGGAGAGAGTAATTGGACGCATTATTAAAGCTTCAGAGTATGCGGTTTATTTTGGATGTGATGGCAGATGTGGCAGTGAATGAACTGTAACAATATTCAGTTTTATTTATAAAGCACCAAATCACAGCAACATTTGACTCAGAGCACTACAACAGACCCTACAACATTAGAGGGAAAACCCTAAGAATCAAACCATTTCCTATAAGCAGCAGTTGGTGACAGTGGGAAGGTAAAACTCCTGTTTAACAGGAAGAAATCAGAAGAATTAGGATCAGGGAGGGACAGCCATCTACCATGACTAGGACAGCACTGGGAGGCAGGACATGTGACACAATGTTGGAGAGAGAAGATAAAATGTGATGACCTGCAGCAGTGCCTCAGTGCATGATGGGAAATTCCTCAACAGACTGAGCCTATAACAGCATAAGTATTTGAACTATGACTGCAACAATATGCTAGTGACCAAGCAATCTTAGGAGGTTTCTACCAACTATTCTGAGAATACCCAGTTTTTCCTCGGTGACAGGTGATTACCAGAGCCATCTGTAGGCATGTGACTGCTGTGTGACAGCAACCTCTCACAACCAATGGCGGAATACAAAATTTTCCTGACCGATGGTTGCCAGATAAGATGGGCGGGTCTGTAGGTCTGTATGCCTAGGGTCTTGTTCAGTTAATTCCACATCCTCATCATGACTGTCACATGTCCAAAATTGCAGAAAAGTTAACATCAAATGATTAGTGGTCACGTGTCTGCAAAACCTCAATACACTTTATCAAATGAAAAATCTTAAAAGTAGGTGGTCTGTCACCTGAACCAAACTGGGAGTTAACTGTTCACCTAGAGTCCCAGAGAACAGCCATTTGGCTTTTCTACCTTTAAAACCCGCCTACCAGCCAAATGGCCATCTTAGGGAGAAATCAACACACATGGGTGTATTTCCTTTGTTGCTGAAATTTATTGATAAAAACAGTACAAAAAACAAAAAACAACCATTTGTACACATATTTACAAATAATAATAAAAAGTGAGTGAGTACATTTCAACATTTTCAGCAATCACTCACAATCCTGGCACTGCCATGGTATCTGTAGTCTGCATTTACCACATGTGTATCTGTAGCAGTGAACACATCGCACAGTGGCATGATTGTTCTTGCATTTGTGTTTGACCTGACACATGGCTCTTTTTCCAGGTCAAGGTGTGGAGGGTTGTGTCCAAAGCAACTGTTCTTTTCTTGCCTTCTTCCCAGCCATATGAGAGTTAGCCAACTCTCTTGCAAATGTACTTCCCTTGCCAAGATATGGGAAGACATTGCAAATGTACTTGGATTTTAGGTCGCAAGCCACCCAAAACTTGATCCCAAACTTGTCAGGTTTACTTGCAATATACTGCAGGGTTAGGGTTATACTGTGGGTTTCCCAGGTTTGCTGACCAGCAGTCATGTAGTGATGGAACCCTAGTAAACCCCCGCAAGATGACAATAGGGCTTTGGAGTTGACGTCACGCCGCAATGCATCATGGGAGCGCAGCGCCATTTTCGGGGTCTACGAATCAAAACAAACACACTGTTGGAACAACGACTACAAGAAAGATGCTTAAAAGCAGCTCAAAAGAGAATGAACTGTATAGAGACCGATTGCGTCCAGAGGTGAAGCGGCGGTACTTGCAGAAAATAGCGTGCATTGGAAATGTGGACCCATATGAAATACGGCCATGGAGTAGAAACCCTGAAGACCAACCGCTATTGACGTAGCCTGACATATTTTCGTACCTTGTCTGTGGAGTCAGCGCGTACAAATCGTCATTCAAACAAAGGTAAGTCAGCTCGAGTACTGCGTGTGAAATGCATTTGAATTTCCCCCGAACATTCACATTAGTGCAGCATAAATTCGTTCATGAGGGGAAATTACAGTGAGAACATGTGGAGGCTATTAGAGGGATAACATAGTGAGTTCAGTGCATTGATGTGACATTGTCCTGAAGGATTTAGTTATTCTTTATGGTTAAAGAAATTGCACTAATTTATTCATATTTATTATAAATAATCCTAATTATACATCTTGCTTCCATGTTTGTATCCTGTGTCACTAAAAATACATTTTATTTTAGTTTTATACATTGATTATTGACCTGCAGAATCTCCTTATCATATTAAGGGATTCATAATTGTCACTTTATGCTTTCTCCATCTTGAAAGTGATGACATCCTTGCATTACATACTTTAGGTTCATTTTCTGCAGGCAGGTTTCTGACAGAGAACAGGCAGATTTACACTATAACATGCAGCGTTCTATAGATGGACACATAAAAAAATGAAAAATTACATGTATGTGCTAACTTTCTAAACACTTTGTTACATTTATGATAAAGTAGATTAAACACATTTATGTCGGCCTTGGCTCATTAGTTCTTGTCTTTAAATTAACTTTGTATGTGTTTCAGGTACTGCACTCTCAAAGACTGAATGAACCAGCATTACAGCCATGGGTCACTGTGAGCATCACAGGGAAGGTTGAAGCCGCCCACTGCACCTGTATGGCCGGAGTCGCAGAGACCTGCAGCCATATCACTGCTCTTCTGTGTAATGTAGAAGCAACAGTGTTGATCTGTGGCACAAGGACTGTTACAGATGAACCTGCATACTGGGTTTTGCTGGGTAATATGACCAAGATACAGCCAGAGGTTGGCCATAAGATAGACTTCTCCTCTTCAGCTGCCCAAAAAAAGGCTCTTGATCAAAACATAAACAGACCATCCGTAGTGACAGGTAAAAGGAGCCGTCCTCAAAAAAGAAAAATCCAACCTGCTACTTTGGAGGAGTTGTCACTGCTATTGGATACTTAGCAGGAACACAGTAAAGCTGTGGGTTGTGGGAATGACCCATAATGTTTTATCTAGGGGTCTAGATTTATGCCTGTTGTGCACTGCCATGTAAATAATTTGCATTTACTGAATATGTACTGACTGAGTCCCACTGTTCAAAAGTTGAATAAAGAAACAAACTAATTTTTGCCTCTTTTTTTTTTTTTATTAAAACCACTTTATAGAACATCACATCAGTTACAGTGTAGAATCCATGTCATTTATAGTTTATAAAAGACAAAATGTTTACACAAAATCATGACAGTGTTTACATGATATCACCCACTACTAACATTACTTTATTTACTGTATCTTTTGAAAAAATACAGCAATTTTAACAGCACAAGACTTAAGAATATTTAACAGGAGCAGGTTTCATTTTTCCCTGGTTTTATTATCACACTGTTCACCAAACCTTCACCATCTTATCCAGAAGGGTCACCTCTTCACCCTCACATGGAAGAAGTAATCTGATTGGCATGGTGGTTTGTTTGAAGTAGGTCCCTTGTGTAGCGCTGGAACCCAGTCATGATGTTTCATCCATTTCATAAGGTTGGTTTGCTGCAATAATTCCAAATAATTAGCAACTCTATAAATAGAAGGTAGTTCTGCAAAATCACTCAGTAGGATGTTTGTTCTAATTTGCTATGACCTCAGAGCACATAGAAAATAAAACTAATAGGCTATAAAGAGTGATATGAACATATTTAGAACTTACCGGAATGAAACTGTCTGGAGCACCAACAGATATTTGGAGATGGAAGAGAACTGGATATCAGCTCGTCTCACAGCTGCTATCCAGGCTAGACGCCTTCGTTTGCTAACATCGATACAAGAGCTGCCTCATGTTGCTTCCAAGTTGGGAAAGAATGAAAAGATAAACCATTTTCAATCTTATTCTCTTGCCGGTCGTGCGATCGAACATTGCAGCCGACCACACAGCAAATATGAACCATGGCTGTTGTGTGTGCCTTCGCTCCCTTTTCACTTGTGCTAGACCCCCAAAATGGCGGATCGGGCCAAAATCCTTTCCACGCCCACCCCCGTGACATCACGCTCCAAAGCCCTATTGCATCCACCTCAACACAAAAGGAAGTTCACAGCTTTTAGCAGCTCCCCACCCCCACACACAAACAAAGAGGCAGTTGGCAGTTAGAAATCAGCAATCATTCACACACCCCCACTCCCCCACTTCTCAGGTAACAACCTAATTTACATATGAATTGATGCTAAAAGACTAGCCAATTTAATTCAATTCAATTCAATTCAATTTTATTTATATAGCGCCAAATCACAACAAATGTCGCCTCAAGGCGCTTCATAGATACAGAGAAAAGCCCAACAATCATATGACCCCCTATGAGCAAGCACTTTGGCGACAGTGGGAAGGAAAAACTCCCTTTTAACAGGAAGAAACCTCCGGCAGAACCAGGCTCAGGGAGGGGCGGCCATCTGCTGCGACCGGTTGGGGTGAGAGAATTCTTTTCTGAGCTTCCACTTGGCTGACTTGGGTTAGAAAAGCCTGGGACTTCCAGTGTTTAACTGTTTTGTGGCTTCATTGATAGATAAAGCTGCAGAAAAGAAAATCTACACAGTCTTTTTTAAAGGGACTTAAATGGGAAACATGTGTAATGTAAAAAGTATTGGTCCCAAAACAGAACCCTGTGGAACTCCATCACTAACTTTCATGTATGAGGGATCCTCGTTTACATGAATGTAAATAATTCTGACCACACACAGTGTTCTGATAGCTTTTTTTGACACACACAATGCACTTCAGTTCGGCACCATTATTCCAGCGTGGTCAGCTTTCCAGCTGGTCTCACATACACCTCCTCTTCTGGTCTCTGACCTCTCTACAAAAAGGAAAAGACCATGTTCAATGTATCACCTTCACCTGTTCCTCCAACCTCTTTGGCACTGCCCCCTTGAGCTCACTGCACCACCCCTCCTCTGCAGCTGAGCCAGGGACCACCTTTGCCGCAATGAACAAACTGGAATCTCTCAAATAGATAAGATTCAAACCACTGCAGCGCACTTCCTTTAATACCAACAGTATTATCAAGTCTCTGTAGATCAGGTGAGGTATTGGTTGGTGTAACATTCAGTTTTTCGCACTGGGTACATTCAGTGACTACCACTGGTTTCATTACATCAAGAACCACAAGAACAGTATGACTGACAATGACCTTCAGACAGTTAATCTTGCCACTTCCTGTTTACCTGTATTTTAGAGGTAAATAAAACAGGAATTGAAACTGATGTGCGCTCCTTACAGTGTACAGTAATACAAAACACTGCTGCTCTCAGGTGGCATTAGTTCCTTGTCTTGTCTTTGGTTGAGTCCACCTCATAATCAGTACCTGCAGGTGGAGGTCAGCAGGGGGGACAGGCGGCACGCGGCCATTAACCAGCGTTGTCACTGGCAAGTGTGTTTTCAGTGTGTTCAGTGTGTGTGGAGACATGCTGGGACACAAACTGTATGAAAGAACGGCAGCTGTGCAGTGCTCCCATTGGTTTCCATTTCCTCTGAATGAGAATTAGTGGAGCAATAGGAGTCTCATTTTCTAGAAATAAACAGCAGCATGTGCATTTAAGTGCACGCAGGCAGATTTCAAAACTCGAGGTACTGCCTCTGAGTTACTGCCGCACGGAAATTATTATATCACAGGGTTATCAGCAGATGGGGGAATGTGAAATAAGAGAAATCAGTGGATGCGAGAGTGATTTCTGATTTTATTTGAGCTTTAATTAACTGTTTTGTCACCAGCATGAAAAATATCAGCTCGACCTGAAAATTTCTCCAATTTAAACACCTCACTTTACATCCTGATAATAACGGCAGAGACATTTCCCCAGCTGTTTGTACTCATTTTGCATCCGTTTCATCAGTGTGCAGGGCTTACATCGCATCATTTTCTGCATTCAGGTGCATTTTTAAGCATTAATTTGTGCCTTTGCTGACTTTAAAAGCTCATGATTTTGAACCTGATTTTTTCTGCTCGTTTTTTTTTTTTTTTTTTAAATCACATACATTGGATTATTTAACTCATCATCTTCAACTCAGCTGTTCATTTTACTGTATCTATCTTACCTTAAGATTAGTGAGAATCATAGCAAACA
The DNA here is from genome assembly GCF_056152115.1 of Neolamprologus brichardi. Taxonomy (NCBI): domain Eukaryota; kingdom Metazoa; phylum Chordata; class Actinopteri; order Cichliformes; family Cichlidae; genus Neolamprologus; species Neolamprologus brichardi. The sequence goes on from NC_142110.1 coordinate 28,302,304, forward strand.
GTACTGAACTTAAAAACATCACCTCTGACTCATAAATCTGTTGGTTTTAAGGCTTTTTGAAAGACTCTAGAGGAGAGTTAAACTGCAGGAATGTCTTAAAGACATAAAGACTTGGATGGCCACTAACTTTCTGCTTCTTAACTCAGATTAAACTGAGGTCATTGTACTCGGCGCTGAAAAGCTTAGAAATATGGTATCTAACCAGATTCTTACTCTGGATGGCATTACCTTGGCCTCCAGTAACACTGTGAGGAACCTTGGAGTCATTTTTGACCAGGATATGTCCTTCAATGCACATATTAAACAAATATGTAAGACTGCGTTCTTCCATTTGCGCAACATCTCTAAAATTAGAAATATCCTGTCTCAGAGTGATGCTGAAAAACTAGTTCATGCATTTATTACTTCCAGGCTGGACTACTGCAATTCATTATTATCAGGATGTCCAAAAAACTCACTGAAAAGCCTTCAGTTAATCCAAAATGCTGCAGCAAGAGTACTGACAGGGACTAGAAAGAGAGAGCATATTTCTCCTGTTTTGGCTTCCCTTCATTGGCTTCCTGTTAAATCCAGAATTGAATTCAAAATCCTGCTCCTCACATACAAGGTCTTAAATAATCAGGCCCCATCTTATCTTAATGACCTTGTAGTCTGTTATTAACCTCTGTCTCTCTTCCACAGCATGTCTTTTATCCTGTCTTCCTTCTCTCACCCCAACCGGTCGCAGCAGATGGCCGCCCCTCCATGAGCCTGGTTCTGCCGGAGGTTTCTTCCTGTTAAAAGGGAGTTTTTCCTTCCCACTGTTGCCAAAGTGCTTGCTCATAGGGGGTCATATGATTGTTGGGTTTTTCTCTGTATCTATGAAGCGCCTTGAGGCGACTTTTGTTGTGATTTGGCGCTATATAAATAAAATTGAATTGAATTGAATTGAGAGGAGGATTCTGTGTCACTGAACAAGTTTTCACAATGTGGCTTTGAAATATTCCTGTATATGTGTTTACATCTTCCTCTGCAGTCAGTTTGTGTGTTTCCAATAGTTTGCATCTTTCTAGGATTTTTCAGGTTCATTGGTCGTTGCTTTGAGCCTCTGAGTGGGCTGTGGGGAATTCTTGCTTCTTTATACAAGGGGCCTGGACCCAGAGACCTGGAACCCAAGTTGGCTCCTACAATAATTGTTGATTGAAAAAGGTTTCGGGCAAACTTCAGGTTCGAGTTTAAAGGAATCAGCCTGATAAAAGAGTCGATGCTGGAGGTCATGACAAATTTTCATTTTGATGGACGATGAGATAAATGCACGCAGACTGTGGCAGTTTATACACACTGACCTCTATGACTGTTTGTGTGTGTGACCTGCAAAATGTCCATCATTTTTTTCCAATAAATCATTAATGTGCTGCTGCTTGAGGCTGTTTTCATAGCAGTCTAATTACGAGCAGGCAGAAATCCAGTCAGGTCGACTGGGATGGATTTCAAACATGAAATCCATCAATCAGTTTGCCCTTCAACTCACACCCTAAAGAAGAAAAGAGGTCAAAGTTCAGAACCAGACTGACAGCTTCAGATGACAAATTTCAGTCAGTGATAATGATGTCACAGTGATGTCACAGGTGACATCTGAAGATTGCTAAACTTTACACTGTCCTGAGACCATCCACAGACCCCCTGTCAGTCTGTGGATCAGGAAAATGTTTATCTCCTGATGATGTCATTAGGAGAAATAAATCACAGAGGGTGCTGCTCTGAAATCATTCTGAAGGCTTCAGTTGGCCCTCGCTAGAATGCAAGACGCCGCCTTATCGGCAATCAGTCGCTAACTAGCCACCAAGTGCTAATGAAAGGAATCCCATGTGGGTTTTTCTTGGTGCATCCTAGATCTCTTTGCAGCCACTTTCACTTAATGACAGCAAGCGATCTTCAGAAACCTTTGGCCACCTATCAGCTAATATTCACGTTTTTCCAGTGGTTGCTCGGTGGTCACCAACCAAGTGTTATTTTAGTTCCAGGTTCTTTAAGGCTACCCTCCCTTAAAGTCCACTGTCTTCTGATTGGATGCTTTCCGGAAGCTTGCCGAAATACTGCCTACACTTTGGAGACATGACTGCAAATGTGTGTGTATACACTTCAAAATAAATCAGCTGAAAAGATGAGCAAACCAGCTGGAGAATATGTTTATCTCCTACATTTATGTCTCACCATGTCAACCATCCCGAAGTCACTTTTTCTGAAATATCAACTTCTAAAGTTTGACACAAATCAGAAACTGTAATTTCTGGAAGTTCACCGAGATTTTAAATTAGCAAGAACAATAAATGTGTACGTGTGATCATTTATTTTCTTTTAAAGCTCTAAAATGTTTCAAAAGAAGAAAGAAAACACAGGATCTCATCAGTGACCTATAGAACCTCACAGCCTGATGGAGAACCTCTTCACCCCTAGAACCATGTGAAGTTCACTGTTCTAGGACTTTGTGTGTGTGTTCTTTAACCTTTTTCTTTCAACCTTAAGGTAAATATTTGCAAGTCTAAATAGGTCAAATCAAGTGTGTGGATGTTCTCGCCACAAGGGAGCCAAACTCATTTCCTCTTTTTTTATTCGTACTAATGAAAACACCATACCAAGGGGCCATGCCTGCAGACTTCAGGCTTCACTTCAGCTGACAACAAAGTAAAAGGTTTGTGATATAGCTAGGAGCCAGACCCTGTGCTGCCTCACATGTAGCAAATGATTTTTAAAACTGCAGCTTAAAATAACCGTGAAGGAAGCTGGAACACATAATTGGCTGCATGTTTTATTTTAGCATGTTGAAACAGAAAAAAAAGTAAATAAATAAGTCATATTTTCACTTGTTCCAATCTGCAATTTTAATTAATGAGGCTTTGGACAGCAGTGTCTCATTAGTCAGATGTTAGGCTTGTCTGTCCTGGCTGAGCCACATAATCAGAGGCCTTCAGGCTTCACACATTAATGTCAAGAATCAAAAACTAAATATAAAACAACTAATAAGCTGCATTCAATACAGGTGTTATTTTATATAAATAACACCTGTATTCCAGCAGACTGCAGCCATGCTGCAGTCTGCTGGAATACAGGTGTTATTTTATATAAATAACACCTGTATTCCAGCAGACTGCAGCCATGCTGCAGCTCTGCCAGGTTTACAGTGTCAACATGCTGACAGTCAACAGACTTCATCTTCATCATCATTAGTTTCATTAAATGCGAGACTTTTCCAGATATTCACAAAAAGTACATCTGTACATCTTTTAGGACCTTTCCAAATCCTTAAAGGATGCATGGGACCTCTTTACTAATGATTGCAACCTCCAAAATCCCAGGAACCTGCCCAGTTCTCACAAATATCCAAATGGCCATTACAATATGTTGAAAGACCTAAAGTCTCGGTGAGATTTCCTGACTGGACCCAATAAAATCTGACAAGCCCTCAGGAACCCCATCACGGGCCACAGAAACAGCCCAGATGGTACCTCAGCAACCTCTGTGACATAAAAGACCTTTACAAACTACTGAAGGATGTTTTGTTCTGACGATTAGAACCTCCCAAAGGATCAACAGCCTCATAAAGGAAAGCAGACAATTAGCTCAAGAATTTCAGAAAAAGCCCATTCAGATTCATGCCAATGACCAAAAACAAAACCTTTATGAAGTCTTAAAAAAACCCTTTGACCAACATTATTAATAACTACAAACGCTTGTAGGTTTAAAGCCCTCATAAGAATGTAGAATGTCCTCAGTGGCCTCTCAAACATCATGAATGATAGAAACTCCCTGATCATTAATTATGTACAATTTCAAAATATACTTCAAGGTTTTAAGAGTGTCCCCAAGAACTTCTAAATAACCTTTATGAAATAAAATATAATAATGACTCCCTAAAGGTCAAATAAAATCTCTGTACGTGGCTACAACCTCTAAAAACCTTATGTAGAAAGACCTTAGTGAGCTCTATAACATCATAAATTGCATAATACCCTCCCAATGACCAAAACCTTTAGAACATCTGTAACTTCTAGAGATTATCAATGAACAACATCAATGACCTCTACATCCCTGCAAATGATACAGAACCTTTCCATTGACCAATCTTGTAAAGGTTCAGAGTGGAAAAACATCTCGAGTCGGCCCATCTAGAACTTTATCAGTGACCATTAAAATCACAAAAAGATCGACCTCCTCAGTAGCCTGAAAAAACAAAAAAGCTAAAGTAAGACTTCCAGAAAGTCTTAAAAAACCAGAAAGTCCATCAGGACTTAGATAAGAACTTTTTCAACCCCCCTGGGGGATTTCTATTCGCACAAACAGTGCTGTCACACTGGTGGGATCACAAAAATAAAATACCACATAAGACACGAAAATAAAACCAGCAGCAAATAACAGAGTAATACATATGTATGTGGAAGGCCATGATGTCTCTCAGAGTCACTACCAGGATAAAAATCTAAAGTTAGATTAGTTACTCAGACAATAATTTACTGTGAATAAATATTACCTCTGTGCTTTAGGAAAGAGACTGTGTCTTAATTGAATCATTTGCAGCCAATTAGAGGACATTAGTGGGAACACAGGCATGGGCCCAGTGGAGCCATCAGCAGCGCTCTGCCTTCGCTCTGACTGTGGTGTTACAGCGCTGGCAGCTCGCCTGGAGCTATATCCACAAAGCCTGAACATTTGTGTCTGGGCTGCCACATGGTGCGTGTTGTCTTATTTGCTCATTCCAAGGTGCTGCCTATAGCAGCTTGGCACCTTTTATTCTGAAAGGCTGCCATTCAAGGCTGCGCTGAGATTCAGAATAATAAAAACCAAAATAATGATTTGTGGTTTGATGAAGCTATATGCTGTTGTTTTATAAAGCATGAACCTTTGGATGTTTTCAGGTAATCATTTTTAACTCTATGATTCATAGTAAAAACTATAATTCCTCTGTGTGTCCACATGAGAACAGTGGGACGGATATGATACATAACTTCCAGCAAAATGTATAATCCGATATTCTCCGAGACTCTTTCAGTTCCATCATTTATCATGAATTAGTTTTTTTGTTGTTCACCTAGTCCATCAGTTTCAACACCCCTGAATGACATTGATGATCAGCAATCCTGAGTGTATCTCTGTGTTTCAGGCACACTCTGATACCACGGGGCCAGGAGAAGATGGTGCATCGGTAAAAAGAAAAAAAATCAGTTTAACTGACTCACTGAGTGAGGAAAAGCCAGAAAACTTCCCTCCACTCTCAGATCTGAGAATCAAAAGGCATCAACCATCGCTAAGGCCTCTCTGATGGCTCACCACGTCCCAACACACAGCCTCCCCTGTCAGAGATTTTTACCGTCTCCTTCCTCAACTGACCGCTGGAGCACCAGAAACATTATTCAAATTTCACTTTTTAACCAAATCTCCACACGTTTTGCATGTCTGACAGGACAGTGTGACATGGTGATGTGACTAACTGAAGTGCAGGTCTGAGCTCTTTGTTCGATTTTATTTCACCATCAAACTGTCCTGACCTTATCTCAGTACAGACAAACCCAGCGTCAAACACACAGACCGCGTGAAACCAAACAAATCTCAGTCAACACAAAGTTGAGGCTTGTCCATATCAGGCAATTACATTTAACCCTGAAAGACACACACAACCAAAACGCAATGAAGCGCACATACAAACTAAACCCCTCAACACACAAAGAACTTACATAAATGGTTCCTACATGTAGATTTGCATAAAAAGTCAAAACACTGGAAAGAAAGAGTGAGCCTAGTTTTTTTCTGCCTCATATCATCAAGAATTTATTTTGTCAAACTCCTGCAGGTCAAACATTTTAGTGCTGCCAGACCCTGAAAAACATGCTTCATGAACCACAAAACTCCTGCTTCCTAATATCCTGACCTTGTTCTCTCCTCTTCTTCCTGGTGTGCACCTTGGCTGGACCATGTTTTCTTACAACTTGAAGTAATCTCTTATTGTCTCCTTGCATCAAGCTGGACTTACCTCCAAACCAAGCACAGCCAATTCCTTATCAATAATCAATACATCAGTACTGCAATACTCACCTGCCTCCTCCTACCTGTTGCTCAGGAAATAAATTCAAATTTGTTAAAACATAATAAATAAAGATGGATAAAGATTTTATTCATTCCAAATTTAGGATTTTTATTTGTTACAGCAGTTTAAATAACAACAACAACAATAATAATAATAATAACAATGTTAAACAGGTTATGTACAGGTGACAAAGGGACAGCAGGTGTGCACGCTATCATCCAGATGCGTAGGTGTAGGAGGGAAAAGGCTCAGAGTGCAAAGGGAGCAAAATGCTGCGCGAACACGACTCATCGGCAGACCTGCTGCCTGTATAATGTAAGAGTGAAGGAGCATGAGTGGGTGGCGTGAAGGTAAAACTGGAGAGAGTGAGGTTCAGCTCCCCGGCAGCGCTGCCTCAGCCCTACTGCTCGCTCCAAACACAGATGGCACTGATAGTGGGCGTAAAAAACAAAAATAAAACAGATAATTATCCAGGATTTTACACTTTTTAAAATCTGTATTTCAGTTCGGTTATTGCTTCTCAGGAGCTCCCTTATTCCCTCAAACACTGCTTAACTTTACTAGAACAATATAAAAGGCGGCCTGTCAGGTAACGTGGATGTTCAGTAATCTCACGGTCCAATCCCAGGCCTCTCCTCCGACACACCTGCTGGTTCTTGCATTGATCTGTGTGTTCAGCTACCAGTCCTCACTTTTTTCTTTGTTTTTACTTTTTTTCTGCTCAAATGTTCCTTTTTTTTGTTTTGGTTAACTTTACTTGAACCTTATTATTTAACCTGATTTTACTTGTCTTCTTTGTTCCTTTTCCCACTATTGTTATTATTGTGATGGGGGGGGGGGCTTTCCCTGCCATCATTACTGTTACCTCAGTTCTCAGTTTCCTACTGTTATCCCTCCTCTTGCTGGCGTCTGACCTGTAAATTGTGAAAAGCTACTTTAATCCCTTTAAGCCAGGAATATTATCAAAAATGTGATGCATAAGAAGTAGCTATAGGTTTAACACTAACTACATCTTGTGTAAATATATAAAACTGTTTTATATAAATCAACTGAACACAGTATGAACTTCAGGTGAAAACAGTTTTTCTTGAAGGAATGAGGGCAGGTTTTTTTTCAGTCTGAGCATTTTGCCTCCTGAAAATGTTGGAGAACTGGAGCTTTTACTGCTGTTTGTCCTGTGTGCCGTGATGATGATGATGATGATGATGATGTCTTTCCTCTGACCACAATCTACCCCTCCACACTCAGCCAGGGGACAGAGCCAGGCCGTTTTTAGGTTAGATGCTGTGCTGGAAGCAAAGCGGCGCAGAAAACTCGGGGCCGTGCACAGAGAAAGTGGTAAATGGCCACAACAGCCCCACTTTGCTAAAAACAAATTACTTGGAGCTGCTGGCAGTGAAATGTTTTCTGCTGTTTCTCCACCGCTGTCACGTTTTGATGAGCTGTGACAGCTCCACAACAATACCTGACAGCAGCCAGGTCCACTCACACAGCAGGAACCATTACAGTCTGGATTTGACCCAAAGGACGCTGGCAGTCAGCTTGTTTGGGGGGGCAGAAGTCCTGTGGTACTGCCATGGAGGACTCTGTTTATTTGATCTGTCGATGTTACAGGAATCTGTTTTCTCCAGAATGTGAAAGACAAAGTTCTAACACATCTTACTGTGTCGCTTATTTACTGTTCACAATGGAACAGAGCACATATTACGTCATGAAATTAGATCATGTTTAAGTGGGCCTATTTTTTCATCCTCAGCTTCTTTTCTTTTCTTTTTTTCCTGGACTGTACTGAAGAAGAAGCAAAGGATCATTTATTAGTGTCACTTTTTTCATTCATTTATTCATTAATATGCCGATGACACCTATTTACCAATCAGCTCTTTCTATTCACAGCACCTGTTCTGCTTTGCTTATTTTTGGACTCTTCTAAAGTAGCTTTGCATGATTCACACTTTGAAATAATCCTTCTGTATCTTACACTGGGTCTTGGTGAAGCTTTTCATTTCATCCTCTGTCTGAAACAAACTGTTTTAGTCCTGCCACTTTAAGCCAGCTTGCTTTTAAACCTTCATCAAGAGTTTTTCACAGATTTTCTGCTCTTGGATCTGTATGATTTCACAGAGAATTTATACAACCGAAATATAGTCATCCCAAACACTGAAACCACACCCACTTCTCAGTGTTTAGAGCAGTCTGTAGCCTGGACTTATTTACAGCTACTGTGACATCATCACATGAAGCTGTGGTCATGTTTAATATGAACATCCTCCATATATAAAGAAAATAACTTTAATGAGAGAGTTCAGCTCCAGGACATAAGAGACAAAAGTCTTCTACAAAATTCACCTACCTGAGACATTTAGTGATTACCAGAGGCGTAAATGGTTGGGGGACGACTTCCTCCACCAACACTGAGCATTGGCCGGGTGGATTCTGGGAAGGATATTCTGCTGACTGCTGTTCCAGCTCATAATGGAGCTGCTGTCAGCTTCCAGACCCAAGCTTTCATCCTGGCTCCTTTTGGATGTGCTGAACCAGCTCATGGAAAAATGTGAAGCAGAAAAATTGTTTGTTCATGTACACGAGAGTCGGGTTTCTTTCCCGACTAACTCCTAATGGAAATGAAAGGAAACAGTGGAAGAAAAGTCAAAAGTTAACTCTGTGTGTGTGTGTGTGTGTGTGTGTGTGTGTGTGTGTGTGTGTGTGTGTGTGTGTGTGTGTGCGCGTGTGTGTGTGTGTGTGTGTGTGTGTGTGTTTATGTACATAATAATTAAAAGTCATTGCTTATTTACAATGAAGATATAAAATTTAAAAAGCCAGGCTGGGCTAGAAGTAAAGGGTTTTAAAAGTGTTCATCAAATATGAAAATGTGGGTTGTTCCAGAGATTGGGAAGAATTACAATCCTTGATTTTGTGACCAGGATTTGGGAGATGAAGCATAAAAGTGCATGAGTGCATTTATTGATTTCAAAAATATTATAACATCATATGAAGATGTTTGTATGTCTGTTCCCCAATTCCTTCTACAATTGTTAATTAACGTGGATAAAATTTACTGTATGAACTGCCCATGGTACCATTATTGTCAACATCTTTATAGCTTTTGGGAATTATTTTTATAAAACTTTAATTCTTACAAATTATATATAATTTGCGTGGTAGATCATTTCGAAACAAAGAGTGAGATTATGTCAACGTTACACATGTATATATAAGTTTGTAAATAGGTTTTGGTGAACAGTTTTATTGCAGTGACACTTGTGACACTGTCTGGATTATACAATAAATATGTAGCTTGCAAAGAAGAAGAAAATATGTTTTTATAATTGATTTGTTGGGTGTTCGTGAACAGTGATATAATGAAGAATAACAAATGAAAATCGTTATTTGTTCAACTGTGGAGCAAACTGCCTCAGACCACGATTTATATTGTGCATCTTGTGGTCGTTCGTGCTGTTGCATGGAGATGTTTGTGTTCTTTCAGCAGGTTCTCGTGTGTTCGTGAGCCTCCTTCATCCACACTGCGTGGACATTCACCCAATACTCCAGCTGCAGTTGTTAGCTGCTAAGAACTAAGAGCCCCATTTAGTGAGGCTGAGGAGCGATCGTGGTAAAGTTTATTTAGGTTTCAGCACTAAAAACCCAACATCAAAGAGCATTGTCTGCATAAATGAGCTTGAGCATCAGCTCTGATTGAATTTTATTACCTGATGACCCGGAGTGCTGGTGATGAATTTTGTTTCATAGTGGTGGTTTTGGTGTTTTGGTGGTGGTGGAGGTGGTTCTGCACGCCTTTGCCTGAAACAGCAGTTATCCCTGCAGGCTGATGAGCCACACACACAGACCTTGACTGATGTTTGCTCAATTTTTTTTCCCCTGAGAAAAACGAGGTGAGCTAAGGTGGTAGATTTTTCGATATGATATTTGTGAGCGTGCTGCTGAGTGGAAAAGCACGGCCTCACACACACACACACACACACATAAATAAAGTGTGTATTCCCACCGTGTGCCAATTTTATGAGCACACTGTGCTACAGTGAGCGCTAACAGAACGGTCGCTGCACACCGGCCTCCCGCGGCATCGTCACAGCCTCAGGGAGCTAATGCTGTTCCTATTAGCGTGCTGCGTGATGACACAGGAGGACATCACGGAGTCTGTTCGAGGTCTGCACACGCTCTGAGAGACCATCAGGGAGGCTCTGAGCTTACATCCTTACTCACATACATGGACCATACACTGTGTGCTTCAGCTTCAGCTGCAGGAAAGAAGGAAGAGAAAATGATCATAATGATCATCTACATGAAGTGAAGGCATTTAGAACACATAGAAACATCAAAGAAACTGAAAAACTAACAAATCTGATGTTAGAGTCAAGTTTAAATGTTTAGAGCCTCAAACATCACAGCTGCTTCATCTTCATGAGCTCTTCTGTTCCATTTATCTTCAGCGTGACTGTCGGGCTTTAAAATAGCATTATTATTCTTCATATTCTGATTATTTTAGCAAAATTATAATTTAAATTAATTTAACTGATATTTTTTCTGTTTACAGTTACTTTCTCTTCTTGTTTTAGTTATACTTGCATGTTGATCTGAACTTGTAAATGTGTAAATGAGTACAGGTGGATGGAGCTAAAGGGAAAGGAGGACTCGGTTCAGCATCCTCCTCTGAAACTGATGGATGAGCAGGAGACGCAGGAGGACGTCGGCATTCAGGGACATTTGAAGCAGATTATTTTCTCATAGATGATCTATCCTCCATCCATCGATCGTTCTCTCCCCGCGCTCCACAATCTCCTCTACCTGATGGAGTGAAGAGGAGCCACCTGTGGCCTCCTCCTCCTCCCTCCTCCATCCGTTTATGAGTTTGTCTGATGTGCTGCCCTCCTTCTTTTAACCTCATCCGCTTCCATTTCCTCCTCTATTTACTCTCCATCTCCTCTCATACACCCACAGCAATGGTTTTATTAACATCCGTCCTCTTTCTCATTCCTTGCTGTCCTCCCAGCACTCATTTACCTCTGCTTTCATCTCCTCACCCTTTTCATTTTCATCACAACCAACAGTTTCTCACAGGAAACAGCTGACTCTCTCTCTCTCTCACACACACACACACACACACACACACACACACACACACACACACACACACACACACACACACACACACTCTCTCTCACACACACTCAGACACAGACAGACAGATAGACACAGACACACATACACAGACACAGAAGTACACACAGACACACAAACTCACAGATACACCCACAAGGACACACACACACGGTGTTTGGAACATGAGGCAGGAGCATAAACATGTTTGCTTCAGTGTGATGTCTGATGCTGTGCTGCCCCCTGCAGGATCACTTCTGTAAGTGCGGGTTTCTTCCACACTTACTCTTTTTTTCATTCTTTTATTATTTAGAATTTATATAAATCTGATGTTTCTATAGCAGATAAGAGATAACTGAAACTATAATTGTTACATTTTTGTTGTATTAATAGAATCAGTATGTTTATTCACTCTGTGCCATATACCAATGTTTACACTTCCCCAAATCTCTCATTTTTATTTTTTCTGTAGTAGTTTTCCTCCAGTGTCATGACACCAAAAGTCCAGTTCGTAAAATAAGATGAGCAAATGATCAAATGAAAGGTCAAAATTATGATACAAAACGAAAATTTCAAAATAAAGGATGAAATATTTTGGTGCAAAATTTAGGTTAAAAATAAATTTATGAGATAAAAGTGAGAACTGGAATAAAATAGCAACTTTGAGAGAAAAGCTAAAATTTCAAAATGGAATTACAAAATTATTGGGTGAAAAGTCCAAAATGATAAAATGATAAGAGATCAAACAGTGACTATAACTAATAAATATGAGTAGAAAAAGTAAAATGATGAGAAAAGGTCTGGAGAGGAAAACATCTGATTACTGATTAGCATCTTAGGTCAAAATGAGCTTCCATAGGTTTTCTGTACATGTTTGTGCTTTGGTGAAGAGGAGACTGCTATAATGAAGAGTGTGTGTGTGTGTGTGTGTGTGTGTGTGTGTGTGTGTGTGTGTGTGTGTGTGTGTGTGTGTGTGTGTGTGTGTGTGTGTGTGTGTGTGTGTGTGTGTGTTTCATCCACCTGTACAGCCCGAAGAAACTCACTGAGAAACATTAAAGAGCAGGTTTGAAAGACAAGCCGGAGAGATGATGAAATGCTAAATGAGGCGCAGCAGGAGATGGCTTGCGGTCAGCTAGAGGCTGAAAGGTTTCCCTCTGTGAGAGCTTCAACACATGAAGAAGACTCTCTTCTCGTGGTGCATGTGATGAGTCATCCAGCTGGACAACAGAAATCATCCAGCATGCCGGTGGGCATCTTTCTTCGCCTTTAGACAATAATTCTGATGGCAAAAGAGCCAAACGGGACAGGCAAAATAAAAAAAAAGAAAAATTAAAAAAAAAAAAAAGAAAGAAAGAAATCATCCAACAGTGGAGCTCCACCTCTGTCCCATGGCAGGAAAGAGACACAGAACAACTCTAACTCAATCTCCATCAGTTACTTATGCAACTGATGGAGATCCCTCTATTGCCTGGGTTTCATCTGTATGCATCGCCATGCATGTGTCTCGTACTTCTTGTTTTAGTTTGACAGCCTCTTGTCCTGTGTGTCCAACACGTTCTCACTCCCAAAGCGTCACATTTTAGGCTAGGTGACAAATCGTCAAGATATTACGTTTTCGGCTACCCACCACGTTCCTAAATGACGACCTCGGAAAAATGAGGAAATATGAGAACCGTATGGACTCTTTTTCTTCAAATCGCTTAGAAACATGCTATTTAACATAATTAAAGTCATGGTTAAGCTCAGGAAAAGGTTATGGTTAGGGCTAGGGATAAGGTTAGGTTTAGGGCTGGAATACAGGGCTGGAACGTCTATTAGAGCGTCATTGCACTGGATTTCGGCCATAACCCGCCGCGTACCATAAGAACGCCGAAGGTCTCCTTTCGCGTTCCTCAGGAACGCCGCAGGACGTGACAAAACGTCGGCATGTTACGCCTCGGGAGTGAGAACGGGCTCGTGTGTACTATGTTCAGCTGTGCTTCCCTTGTCTTGTCAGTTTATTGTGTTCAGCCATGTTCCTCAGGTGTTCCCTCTCTGCCCTGAATCCTTCTCGTGTTTTTATTGTCTGTTTCCCTCTGTCTAGTGTCGCGAGCTCCCTTATTCCCCACTGTGTGTTCTACCTGCTTTTTTAGTCATTTCCAGTCTGTTTTTTGTATTCATTTCAGTCCAGCAATAAAACTGAGATTTGAGTTTAGTTTCAGCTCTTACTAAGTCTTACTTGGAGAGCTGTCAGTATATTCTGTTCTTATTTTAACAGATGATTCTGCATTAAATTTAACTTTAATAATATTTTTATCCAAGAGAAAACATTTTCGCCAGGAGCAGAAACAGCATCCCACATAGCAGACAAGTCTGGCCTGGATCTGGTGTCAAGCCAGCACGTCTGACTGACTGGTGTCATGGCAGGGCATATGTCAACCAGATGTGGGCCCCGTCTGGCAATGATGGCACTATATATGTTCCTATTTTCCTGTTTTAGTTAGAAGACCCAAATGCCATGTTGCAACGTTTCAAATGCAGGTTTGACACGTTTGTGAGTGTACACTTTATCCAAAACCTAGTTAGGGTTTACTCGTGTTTTCCACTGTGTGGCTGTAGCTCAGGAGGTAGAGCAGGACACCTACTGTTCGGAAGGTTAGTGGTTTGATCCCTGGCTCGTCCAGTCTGCATATCAAGAGTGTGAATGTGTATGAATGTAGTTAGGAAGCACTCAGTTTAGAGAAAGTGTGTGATTGGGTGAATGTGGCACTTTGAGTAATCCAGGAGAGTAGAAAAGTGCTATATAAGAATCAGTCCATTGACTGTGTGAACAGAGTTTCATCATGTGACAGCACAAGTTTTTTTTTTTACATGGTTTGATTAAGGTACACATTAGACTGACATCTGGGGCCAGAGCTGAAACTGTTCTGGGCCAGCTGTGTGTCTGCAACTGGCCCGTGGCTGCACACAACTTACAAATGGCCCACATACCGCCAAGAATGTAATCCACACATGGGCCAGCACAGGACCAGCAGTGTGTCTGCAACTGGCCTTGTGCTGGCCCACACATGAGCCTGCACAAACCAGATCTGGTCCACCAAAGGGCCGTCATTCTTTGTGGTATGTTGGCCATGTGTAAGCACATTGTGTGGGCCAGATCTGGGCCATACCAATTTTGCTATGTGGGGTGCTGATATGTGAAGATCTTGGTAGTCGACTTTAGAAGGAGGAAGTCTGAGCTGCAGCCTGTCAGCATCAACTGGGAGTGTGTAGAAAGGATTTACAGTTTCAAGTTCCTGGGTGTGCTCATTGACACAGACCTCCAATGGAGCTCAAACACCTCCGCGGTTTTGCTAACGCTTAATTCTTGTGAGTGTTTTTTTCAGTGTAAAAGCTGTGAAAATGCTATTTTGTTGAGAATCTGGTTTTACCAAACGTAGATTTTCATTCACAACGATGTAATGAAACACTTTTGTTCCTTATGCACTATTTCTGATGAAATGTAACATTTGTTTTGAAGTCAAATGTATATTTTGGTGGTTTACTATGTAAAACTTTGCAGTAAATTCTATGCAATGATAAACCCAGTAGATTGGATACGGTTTACTGATGCAGAGTTATAAATTAGTTGTAGTTCATCTCATGATTTACAAAAACACCAATTCATCTGTCGATTTCCCGCTCCCTTCTCCTGTCACTCGTGAACAAGACCCTGAGATACTTAAACTCCTCCACTTGGGGCAGGAGCTCGTCCCTAACCCGGAGTGGGCACTCCACCCTTTTCCGGCTGAGGACCATGGCCTCAGATTTGGAGGTGCTGATTCTCATTCCCACTGCTTCACTCTCGGCTGCGAACCATTCCAAGGTGAGCTGGAAGCCATCACCTGATGAGCCAACAGAACCACATAATCTGCAAAAAGCGGTGATGAAATTCTGAGAAGGTGAAAGCCTTCTGCCACTTGACTACGCCTAGAAACTCTGTCCATAAAAATTATGAACAGAATTGTCAGCCCTGGCAGAGCCCATCAACCACAAGGAACGAGTCGACTTACTGCCGGCTATGCAGATCAAGATCTTGAAAGGGCTGTATGACAATAATAATAATAAACTTTATTTATAAAGCCCACTGAAAAACCAAGGGTATACCAAGGTGCTTGACAAAATAAGATAGGGAAAAGGAGCATCAATTATAAAACCATGACAATCATAATACATCAAAGTAGTTAACAAAGCATAATGGATAAAAATGTATCAATGCACACCAAATATTAGCGAGGTGGAAAAGCAAGATTAAATAAATAAGACTTTAACCGTGATTTAAACAATGACATAGAGTCAGACACCCGGATAGCAACGGGACGATTGTTCCATAAGACTGGGGCAGCTACAGCAAACACACGGTCGCCCCGAGACTTCAGCCGAGAACGAGGTTGCTCCAGAAGAAGTTGGGTAGCAGATCTAAGTGCTCTGACAAGAGTGTGTAACCTAATAAGCTCATTGAGGTAGCTTGGCGCCAGATTATTGATAATTTTGTACGTGAAGAGTAGTATTTTAAATTGAATACAGTACTTAACTGGCAGCCAGTGCAAGCCAGCAAGAACAGGAGTGGTGATGTAGGAAAATTTCCTGCTACCCATCAAAAGGTGTGCCGCCGCATTCTGGACAGTCTGCAATCTAAGGAGAAGGGAGGAGGAAAGGCCAATGTAAAGAGAGTTGCAGTAGTCCAACCTGGAAGTCACGAATGCGTGAATAAGGGCTTAAGGGCTTAGTCTTAGAAATGAGGCACAGCTGATGAAAACTAGACCTCACTATGGCAGATACTTGCTTGTCAAATTTAAATGAGCTATCCAGTAATATGCCCAAGTTACTGGCATAATCAGAAGGGGAGCTAGCAAAGGGCATCAGAGTAGCACACAATTGGTCGCAGGGGATTTTACTATCGAACACCACGATCTCCGTTTTCTTTTTGTTCAGGACAAGAGAATTACTCTTGAACCAATCTTTAACCTCACGCATGCATTCACGAAAAATAATGAAAAGACATAGCAAGATTGTCAGTAATCTCAAAGTAAATCTGTATGTCATCAGCATACCAATGAAAGGCAATATTATACTTCTCAAAAATATATGTATAAGAATCAAATGGCCCGTAGCAATGGGAATACACCCCTAACACCCCATATTCCTGGAGCACCTCCCACAGGTCACTTGGAGGGACACAGTTGAATGCCTTCTCCAAGTCCACAAAACACATGTATTGGCTGGGCAAACTCCCATGCGCCCTCAAGTATCCTTGAGATGATAAAGAGCTGGTCCAGTGCTCCCCAAAGAGAACAAAAACTGCATTGTTCCTCCTGATTCCAAAGTCCGACTAACGGACAGACTCTCCTTTCCAGCACCCTGGCACTTTCCTAGGTAGGCTGAGGAGTGTGATCCCCCTATAGTTGAAACACACCCTCCAGTCCCCTTTCTTAATGATGGGAACCATCATCCCGGTCTGCCAATCCAGAGGTACTGCCCCTGATCTCCATGTAACATTGTAGAGACGCGTCAACCAGGACAGCCCTACAACATCCAGAGCCTTCAGGAACTCACAGCGGACCTCATCCACCCCAGAGACTCTGCCACCAAGGAGTTGTTTTACTGTCACAGTGACCTAGCCCCCAGAGATTGGCGGGTTTTACAATGTACTATTGAAAATATGAAAAACATTGAAAAATGTCACAGTAAAGTTGTCCTGTATTAAAGCCAGCATCACTTCTCCCAGCAGCCATTTCTGAAATCTGTTCATCCAGACCTGAACAACAGGACACACCGCTGGCTAACTTTAATCTGAAGGTCTTTGTGGATGATTTGGTATCATGCATGCCAGACACCAGTGAAAATAAAGTAGGATATGCAGTGATCACAGAACATAGGCAAACAAATGGGGTGATACATGATTTTGACACATTATGGAAACAATAGTTTTTAACTGATCATGGAAATCCATCACTCATCACAAACTTGTGACTCCATTGCTGGATGCCTTATTAGGACCATCTGTCACAAGGAGGGATGGTACAACAAATACAAGAAAAATTCCAGATTTACGCTAAAACATTTGGCAATTTTTCTAGGATTTGTGTAACTAACAATCCATGTACAGGTATTACAACACTACAGGTAGAACATCTATGTCTAGATAAGCCTTTTAATCGTGTAAAAAAGACTCCAATGATTTCACACCATATGAAGGTAAAAATATTGCTAGGGGATTTTTGACATGTTCTTAAAATGTTCTCCAGTAAAATAAATTACTGATCACAGCCTGTACATGAAGAAATCTACTGGAGCGCTCAATAGAAATGATTATGTTATGATTCTTTTCCCCATACTGGTCCATTACAACCAAATTTAGGGTTCATCCACCTGTTGAATCCACTTTAACCTCTTCTATACCCATTTCTTCTTTAGAGGCAAAGTCACCCTCTACAATGGAGGCAACAGAAAATAGAGGCACTTTTTTGTTTTCCTTTTCTTTTCTTTCTCTGCTCATGTTCTACTTGCCTAATTCAAGCAGGGAATATTATAATGTAATTTATAATATACATTGATATAGCATATGGTTCAGTTAGCTTTATATAAAAATATATACTTTCTTACATTTCAGAGCTGGTACTTTTTCACTTTTACTTGAGTAAGGAAGTTGAATTAGCACTTTTACTGGAGTATTTTCTAACAGTAGCATGTGTACTTCCACTTAAGTACTGAATGTCTGTACTTTTACCACTTCTCTCTGTGACCTCCTTCATAGTCCACCAGAAGCTCTCAGTCTGCTGTGGAAAAATTGGTGATCACCTGAGGCCTTCATTACTGTGTGAACTTTACCCACACACCACTCTTCACTGCTCCCACCTGCTGGACAGTCACAGAGTATAAACCTGCTGATTCATGTAAAGGGAGAGGCAGTAAAACCAGAAAAACAGCTTCAGGAAGAGGCGGAGCAACACCTGAAAGACGAGAAGTTCAAGGTTGTTTTCCAGAAGTGAAAGTGTGTGAGAGCAGCAGCAGAGCTGCAGTCAAGACCTGTTAGTCTCTAAAAGAAGACTCACTGGAGTCCATCAGGTTTCTCTCAGCAACAGTGTTGAGTGCATTTTCTGTTTCTACACAAATCTTCAGTTTACTCTGCTCACTTCATGCTGACTCATCACAGTTGCATTGGTTCCATAGAAATCTGCTCATGTAGCCACAGATCCACTGTAGAAACATTGAGCTGCTGTGTGAAACAGTCTCACTGTGGTCACTTGGTGAGTATCACTTCCTGTTCCTGTCACAGTACTGGGTCTTGGGACCCAGGGCTTGTGTTTTCTGCTTTTTGAATATTCTTTGATTTCGTTAGATTCGTGTCATAGTCTTTGTATTTCTTGTTTCTTAGTTATTTTCTGTAGTTTCTAGGATTTAGGTTTGTTTCTATGCCTTCCCTGTCATATTCCATGTTTCAAGTCTAGTCACCCTTGTCTCTATGTTCATGTATCTCCTATGTCCAGACTATGTTCCCTTGTCTCCCTAGTCAGTCATGTCTCCTGGTCTCAATGTTAAGTCCGTGTCTTAGTCTGTGTCTCATGTTTCCTGTTTTACTTTGATAGTCCCTTGTCTAGTGTTTAGTGCGTTCAGTTTTGCTTCCTCCCTGTCCCGTGTATGTAGACCAAGATTTTATGACGTATTTATGACTATATTTTGTTTTTGTTTTCTCTCTTGTGAAGCACTTTGTGACATCTGTCTGTGAAAAGTGCTATATATATAAACTTTTACTTACTTTACTTATGTGATTGCTTTCAGCTGTGTTCCCCTCCTGTGTCTCATTCCCTCGTTATCCCTCTGTGTATTTGAGCCCTGTGTTTTCCTATGCCATTTGTCACTTTGTCCCAGTAGCTGTGTGTTTTCCTGTGTGCTTCTTGGCTGCCTAATGTATTCCTAGTTGGTTAATTAAAAACTTATAGATAACTTCCAATTTCATAGTGTAATCTTCACGAACTTCATACGAAGCACATTGATTCATCTACTAGTTATATTCACAGTATTCACTCACTGCGGCTTTAGGGATTCGCTAACTTAGCTTAGCTCATAGCAGCAGCTAGCAGCATGACCTCTTCCTTTAGAAATAATGATACTTGTAATACATGTAGCCTATTTGCAGCTCTGGAGGCCAGGATCACTAAAATGGAGACTCGTCTTTGGACCCTTGAAAAACCTGGAGCTAGCCGGGGCCCTGTAGCCAGTGCAGCAGAAGGTAGCATAGACTGCTAGCTGTCCCACGGCAGACTGTCCAGAGCAGCCTGGGAAACAGGATAGCTGGGTGACAGTGAGGAGGAAGCATAGTCTTAAACTGAAGCCCCTGGTACACCACCAACCTGTTTATGTGTCTAACCATTTTTCCCCAGTCCGTGACACTGCCGACAATCAAACTCTGGTTATTGGTGATTCTGTTCAGAGACATGTGAAGCTGGCGACAACAGTAACCATAGTCAGTTGCCTGCCATTGACAGAGTCTTACACAAATCTCTGCAGCTTCTCTCCTCCCATTGCCTCCCAAAACCCCATCCCCTTAGTGACTGTGTCAGCTCCCAAAAAGACAAAAAACAAACTAAAAAACAGCAAAAAATGACATAAACATAAAAAATAACAACGAAAGAACAATACAGTATCCTCAACAGCACCAAAGACTAAAACAGTGAAATGTGGATGATAAAACATTAGGTCTCTCTATTCCAAGTCTCTGTTAGTATATGAATTAATAATTGATCAACAAATCACTTTACTCTGCCTTACAGAAACTTGGTTGCAGCAGGATGATTATGTTACGTACATGACAGAACAACGCGACCACAACATGGACACAGCGGAATCTGAAAGAGCGAGAGATGTCTTTCGCCTCCTAAGGCTGTGGCAGCGCATTTCCCACGCCTCGGATAAACGGACTTTATCTATTGGAATTAATGCCATTGAGGCAATTTTTCTGGATAACCCTCACCTGCGCCAGCTACCCATAGCTTCAGAGTTTGCCCATAATCTGGCCCAAGCAAAAGAGGCACTCCAAGGCATGGAGCTGGCCCAACCACCCTCAACCACGTCCCAGCAAAAGGATGTCTCCACACTGTCGCAGCAGGTGAACTCTTCCATGTCACTGCAGCAGGGGGCGATTGTTTCCTTGCCGCGGAGTCTCTTCCCCTCCACATCCCGATCTGACCCGCATTCGCCTGCCTCCTTCCCAGCTGCAATGTGGTCAGAGGATAAAGAGCAGGTCACCAGTACCCCATCATCACCGACCTCCTCTGTTATCTCTGCTCCTTCTTCCAGGAGAAAGCGGCGTCCACGCCACCGGCGCACATCACCACGGCTGGAACCCAGTACTTCCTTTGAGCAACCAGTCGTGGTGAGTAGAAAAGACCTTTTTTGTGCTCCGTCCGAGCTGGGAAAGAAAAAGTCTATTCATTCTGAGGCCATCTATTCCAATTCCGTGGACTTTAAAGACTGTTTGCCTTGTGCTCCTTCCAAGCACGGATTAACAATAACTGCTCTACCTTGTTCTGTTACAGACATTGAGGCAAAACTTAGGGACGCTAAGCTCTCAGTTTGTGAATCCAGACTGACCCCCAACAAAATTAAACTGTGTGTTTCCCAGGCCTCTGAAGCTACGTTTTGTGTTCCTCAGCTGACTTATTCTAAGACTTTGAATGATGTTGTTTCTGTTTGTGCAACTCGATCTGTTCATTTGGAGACGGATACACTTTCTGAAAGGACTGTTATTATGGACAATACGCAAACTGTCTTCTCCGTTCCTGAGTCTGGTAGGGATAATTGTTTTGTTGTTGAGTTTACCTTGGATTATGGGAGTTCTGTTTCAGCCCTGGATTGTGTTATGTCCCACCCAGCTAGTAATTCCAGGGCAGACTCTGAGTTTTGTGCGATAACTTCAAAGACTCTAGCATCTGTGTGTGCCAAGACTGTTTTTGACAATGCTAAACATTTCCGCTCTGAGACTAAAACTCTTCCCGAGGCCTACCCAGCAGCTGGGCCTGTGACCTCAGCTGCCTCTGGACCACCTGAGGTTTTGGAACCAATGCAGCCTGTTCACCCATCATCTGTCTCCGCTGGGAGCTCAGGAGAGTCATCCCAGCCACCTGTCTCTGCTGGGAACTCAGCTGAGCCATCTCAGCCATATGCAGCAGCCTCTGCTGGGTGCTTAGCTGAGCCATTTCAGTCTCCTGTCTTAGTTGGAACCTCAGACGAGCTTATCGAGCCAGCGACTGACTCCATTTTGCTGTCTGTGCCTGAAAAGTGTCCTAAGCACACTCTGTGCACTGCACAGCCCCAGCCACTGCATCCTGAGCTGGCTGTGTGCCTTGAGCAGCTCCAACTAGCTTTGTCGCTACCAGAGGTCTCCGCATCATCTGGTTCTGCTCCACCAGAGGTTTCCACACCGGCTGGCTCTGCTCCAGTTTCCGCTGGAGGCTCAGGAGAGCCCATCCAGCAGTTCCTTGTGTCAACTGGGGGCTCAGGAGAGTCCATCCAGCCTTCACCTGTCTGCGCTGGGGGTTCAGGAGAGTCTGTCCAGGCTTTGTCTTTCCCTGTTGGGGGCTCAGAAGAGTCTGTCCAGGTGACTGCTGCTTCCACACAGCCACCAGCTCAACCACCAGCTCAGCCACCTGCATCTTTTATGCCATCGTCTGGCCCAAACACATCTCCACCATAGGTCATCACGCTGTCTGGTCCAGCTCCATCTCCACCAGAGGTCGTTGGGCTGTCTGATCCAAGAATGTCTCCGCCAGAGGTCGCCGCACCGTCTGGTCCTGCCTTGTCTGGTCCTGCCTCATTTGGTCCTGCTCAGCCTGAGCCATCTGGATCTGCTTGACCTGGTCCTGCTCAGCCCAAGCCAGAGGTTAACGAGCCATCTCGACCTGCACGTCCTGCTCAGTCCACATCCTACACATCCACGTCCTGCACGGCCAGTACATCCACATCCTGCATCATCTGCACATTCTGCATGTGCCAAAGCAACCCAGCACCAATCATCTACCAAGGCATGCCATCACCAGCTACCTTCCAGGCCACCAGGGCAGCCTCCTAAACTCATTCATTGCCACTGCTTCCCACGCTGATGGCCTCCAGAACTGTCTCGTTGTCACAACGTTTCCCACGTGGTCTGCTTCCAGAAATGTTTCAGTGCTCCTGACTTCCACACAGTCGGCCCCCTGCACTGAGTCAGTACTGCCGCTTTTTACGCGGACGGCCTCCAAAACTGATTCAGTGCTGCCGCTCTCCATGCAGACAGCCTCCAGAACAATTTTGGTGTTGCCACCTTCCACACAGTCGACCCCCTGTACTTCTGGTTCTTTGTTTTGGACTCCATTTTCTTTTGTTCTGGAGGAAAACTGGTCTTCTTAGGAGAGATAGAATCCATCCCACTTTGTATGGAACAGCTCTCATTTCCAGAAATCTGGCCAAATTTAATAAACTCCCCAAAACGTGACTATCCAGAGTTGGAACCAGGAAGCAGAGTTGCAGTCTAACACATCTCTCTGCAGCTTCCTCCTCCTGTTATACCCCCAAAACCCCATCCCCTTAGTGATGGTCTCAGCTCCTAAACAGACAAAAAACTAACTAAAAAAACAGCACAAAATGACATAAACATAAAAAATTACAAAGAAAGAACAATACAGTATCATCATCTGCACCAAAGAGTAAAACAGTGAAATGTGGATTATTAAATATTAGGTCTCTCTCTTCCAAGTCTCTGTTAATACATGAATCAATAATTGATCAACAAATCGATTTACTCTGCCTTACAGAAACCTGGTTGCAGCAGAATGATTATGTTAAGTACATGACAGAATGAGGCAACCTTGACATGGACACAGCAGAGTTTAAATTAATTAACACACCAGAGTCATACTATCTATTTGAATCCTTGAAGCACAGGCCAAGGGGGTGGTGGGGCAGCAATTTTCCACACCACCTTTTTACTCAACTAAAGACCAAGATGGAGTTTTTATTCATTTGAAAGCTTGATGCTTAGCCTTGTCCAAGCTAGCTGGACAACTCAAAAACCAGCCATATTTGTGATAATTCTATCGTCCACCTGGGCCTTACACAGACTTTCTGTCTGATTTCTCAGACCTTTTATCTGATTTAGTGCTCAGCTCAGATAAAACAATTATTGTGGGTGATTTTAACATCCATGTAGATGCTAAAAATGACAGCCTCAACATGGCATTTAATCTGTTATTAGCGGTGTTGGGTAAGTTACTTTCAAATAGTAACTTAGTTACATTACTAGTTACTGCTATCAAAAGTAACTCAGTTACTTCAAGTTACTCGTTACTTTCAAAGTAACTAGTTACTAGGGAAAGTAGCTTTGCTTTTACTCAGAATTCTCTTGGTAATGTGTTGCTTCTGTAACTGGATACCCAGCAAGACTGCCAGTCTTCTAGCTTGCTTACTTGCCACAAGTGCACTGTGCCACCTACCAATAGAAAGAAAAAGATAATGTGCATATTTCCACGAGAGAAATCCCACGCCTGGACCGTCGTTGACCACCGCCATGATTCTAGCCTACGTCACAGCATCATGTGCGCTTTTTACATCCAACACGAAAACTGCAGTCGTGGAGCTTTCGATTGTACTCAGAGCTCAGAAATTCTGCCTTTTGAATAGGAAGATGTAGGTAACACCAGACTGCAGATGAGCTGCATACAGGGCTGGACTGGGACAAAAAATCGGCCCGGGCATTTTGACTAGAGACCGGCCCACCATTATAGGAAAAATCATAAAGCCTTTGAATGCAAACAAACGCTGTTGTGACAGTGATGTACACTGTCTTGATGGTATATATGTATCAATCTATCAATCGTTTGTTGTAAGATTCAGATAATTATTTATTAAAAGCCAGACATTTTAAATGAGAGTAAGAAAGAAAAGTATTTCTTTGTGCCCCCCTTTCCCTGTTAATGCCATACCTGCCCCCTTGGCAAAACTTTGCTTGACCCTCCCCTGCACAGTTACAAGCTGTCAGCTACATAAAAAAAAGGATCCTGGTGTTATTTGTCTCTCAGAAACAGTTCATAATTTCCCTTCAACTTATTCATGTCACCTAAAAGGTAAACCTGTTTCTCCATCACCTGTTCAACTCTGATGATTCAGTAAGGACGTCTCCTGTCCATCTTCATGTTTCCCTCTCACCACATATCCAAACCGACATCATGACCAGCAGCTTTTACAGCTGTGGCTCCAGCAAACATCAGCTGATACTAGAAAGTAATATTAAATAAATTCTAACAACAGCTGATCAAGCTTAAACATGCTGCTGTTGTTTAGCTACATCCACTGGTTTCTTCTTTCTGGCTCGAAGTGGGCAATAAACAAACAAGAGAGAAAAGCCAATCAGTTGATCATTGATCAGTTTCATGATTGAAGTAGAAACAGGAGAGGGAGGGGGAGAGAATGAGAGAAGAAGAGGCAGCTGTGCAGCGTAAAGACGCAGAATAACTCCAGCTTTGTGTCTTTTTCATGCTAGCTGAAGTCCGGGACAAACTGTGTTCCTTTTCACCTCAATACGAAATGAAAATATTACGAAATACGTAATATTTTCTCTGAATACGGAACGATTCTGTTTTTTACGGGATGGTTGGCAACTCTAACAATTAACCTTATGAACAAAATAAAGTTCAACATCAGTAACATCATAGCACTCACCCAGCTGTATAGAAACTCCGTCATACTAGCTAGTACGCAGTACGAGTTAATGTAACTGACTGTAAAAAGTCAGCACAACGAAAATAAACTCCACCTAAACTTGGTTTATATCTGACCCAGATAGACTGCAGGTCATAACTTCTTACCTGAAGTTCAGTTCACCTGACACTCGGACCGGCAGCAGCTTCGGGTCTCTCTTCTTCCTGCATCCCTTTTCCCTCATCCACCTGCTGGCCTCCACCACTTGCTAATGTTACTGAATCTGTGGAAGCTCCGCAATAGCCACCACACGAAGTAACAAATAACGAGCCTATCTAAATCCCAGTAATGATTAACGCGTTCCTGGTTTTGGCATAATAACTAGTTACCATGCTTGCTACCACAATAATAACGTAGCTACTGTAACGCATTACTTAATAACGCGTTAGTCCCAACACTGGTTATTAGACTCAATTGGCTTCTCTCAAAATGTAAAAGAACCCACCCACCACTTTAATCACACTCGAGATCTCATCTTAACATATGGCATAGAAACTGAACATTTAACAGTTGCTCCAACAGAGATAGATAGATAGATAGATAGATAGATAGATAGATAGATAGATAGATAGATAGATAGATAGATAGATAGATAGATAGATAGATAGATAGATAGATAGATAGATAGATAGATAGATAGATAGATAGATAGATAGATAGATAGATAGATAGATAAAAAGAACCTCAAATCAAATCCTCAATTCAAGGCTGAACTGAAAACCTACCTGGGAACTTTGAAAGGTTTAACAAATCTGTAAGCCATCAAAACTCAAGGTCATTTTAATGTTTTTAAAGATTTACTTTGAAATATCTGACATGTACCTCTCCTGAATGTTTCATTGTTACTTTTTCTCTTTATTTAATGTTATTGCTTTACATTGTAAATGTTATCAATTACATGAGTACTCAATTTGTATTTTATGTCAATATTGATCATTCTAAAAAACTACTGTTTGTGCATCACTTCCTACTCTTACATTGTTTCTGTAGCTATTTCAAAATAAAAGCAAAGCTGAGTTTCTTGATGTAAAAGGTTTATTTTTGGACAATTCTGAAATGAGACATTCTGAATAACCTGATTTAAAAAAAATGTCATATTTTTAGGTTCAGATTTGTTTTTCTGGGACCATTGTTCAAGAACCATCAGAAAGTTGAAAATCTGCCAATCACACCGATTTTTGTAAAGAGTACAACACTGACACTTGTTTCTTTCTTTTTAAAAATGAAATTTAAAGTGAATTTTAAATAAAAATCTTTCTCCGTCGGAGTGCGCCATCAGCGTCCGTCCCACCATCATATGAGGGGACTGTGGTGAGAGCTGTGGCTCAGCTGGAGGAGACACTCGGGAAACTCAGGAAGAAAAAGCTGTCTGAGGCTACAGAGCTGAAGAAGGTCCAGCAGTATGCAGTGCATGTGACTCTGGATCCTGATACAGCATATCCTTATATCATCCTGTCTGATGATGGAAAACAAGTGTATCATAGTGATGTGAAGAAGAAACTTCCAGACAACCCAGAGAGATTTACACGTTATTTTAATGTTTTAGGAAATCAGAGTTTCTTTTCAGGCAGATTTTACTTTGGGGTTCAGGTTAAAGGAAAAACAGTCATTTGCTCCTGCCATGTTTCTACTTTTAGTAAATCTTCTCTCGTGGCATCTGTTTACGCTACTGGTTTTATTTTGAAAGTCCGCATAGGAAGTTTTGACCCTCTGTCAGATTCCTGGCAGTATTCTGCCCTCTGGCGGTCAGACCTGAAACTACAGTATTTTCTAAGCCACTGCAGAAGACGTTTATCATCGTTATCAAACCTGCCATTTTTTTTTTTACCTTCAAATCTTTATTTACAACAGTAACATAACAATTTACAATAACAACATGACTGTGACCAAATAAAACCCGGAAATAACAGAGAGAGGGGGAAAAAAATTAGAAAACCAGCCCAAATCAAAACTTTATTTATTTATTTTTGCCTGAAGAGAAAACACAAAATTCAGAATTTAAGGGGAAAAGATCCAACATTTGAAACATAAAATATGTTTAAATGTGACTTTTATTTTAAGAAAAAAGTGTGTGTGGCGCCTGACAGCTGCAGTCTTTGTTAGTCTGCATGTTAAACACAGACTGGCTATGAGTGCATGATGATGATTACAGAACAACATGAAAGTCAGGTTCATTCAAAGCTCATTCTATGAGGAGCTGCACATCTGTCTGCAAATGTGGAGATCACATTGTGATCACAGAGGCTCATAAAACCTGTTGTTTATACACATATCTATTTATTTAAATAGAAATATCATAAAAATGATAGTCACCCATCCATTTACCCAGTTCAGGGGTGCTCGGGTGCTGAAGCCTATCCCAGCTCTCACTGGGCAAGAGGTGGGTGCATCCTGGACAGGTCACCAGTATATGGCAGGAATAACACAGTCATTCACGCCTACTGCAGATTCCAGATCAGTAGTTCACCTAACGAGCACGTCTTTGGACGGGAAGAACATAAAAACAGAAAGAAGCCAGGCAGCCGATGGATTCAAACCCACAACCTTCTTCCTGTGAGGTGATGGTGCTAACACTCAAAAATTACAAATTTAAATAAATGAAAAAATATGAATCTATTCCTTTCTGATTACTTTTCAGCTTACTTGTGTAGATTCACTAACATCCACCAGGGGGGGCTGCAGTACCCACAACACACCTTCCAGTTTTATACTAAAACATGTTATCGTATTAGATGACATTGTGCTTCACTGGACTACATCACTGTTGTGTTTAAGATTATGACTCAACAACAGAAATATTTTAATAATCCAGCGTTTAGGACATTCATTCAAACAGCAACAAAAATACAACAAGGGCTTAGATATAATATGACCAAACAAATATGCTAATGACGTCAAAACTCATCTGAAATTAAACAATCCCAAATACAAACAAGCAAAATATAATTATAAATGTAAATATAAATAATTAGTAATAATATTAAAATCGCAAGTGCAATAAATAAACACGAAATAACTTTAAAAATACAAATAAAATATTCAATTTAATCAATCATACATTATAATACTGTTTTTGTTTTTTGATGTTTTACTATATGATAAGATGTTACATTACATTTGTCCATTTAGTCCATTTATCTATAAGCACCTTTAAAAATGCCAGTTAAAATACTACTACTACTACTACTACTAATAATAATAATAATAATAATATGACAGTAAAATTAATTTAAAAAGTCAGAAGTTTATTTTAAAAAGGTTTTCTAATGAGTTTTTAAAATGTCTGTCACTAAACAAACTCTGATTGTATGCATAACTTCTCTTTGTTACATGTTATTATGCATTCATGTCTCTATGTATTTGATTCCAATGTGTTGTAGTGCATTACATTGTATTGTATTGTAACATAATGTCTTACAGCGTTGTATTAATGAGATGTATAGTTTATTAATCTATTTGTATTGTTAAATTACATTGTGTTGTATTAAATTGTTTTATGTTATATTTAATTGTATTAAATTGTATTGTGTTATATTAAATTGCGTTCCATTGTGTTACATTGTGTTGCATCGTGCTGCTGGAGTCCTGCCAGCGGCCACCAGCGGGGGCGCTGTTGTCCCTTTGGTTACCCATAAGCGGGGGAGTGAGAGGTGCATGAAATGGAGAAAAATGGCGGATCATGTGCAGGTAAGCGGAGGTTTTATGTTTTTGTCGCGGATAATTTCTGTAGGCGGGCGCAGCTGAAGCTGAGGCCGGATCCGAGTGCGCCGCTCCCGGCACGGAGCCGGCGTGCAGCCGGTGCGTGCGGGCGGCGGCCGCGGTGGAGCTAGCGGGGAGAAAGAAAGGATGCGGCTGCCTGTGTTGACTTGTGGCCTGCTGTCACAGCACGGGCTGGAGGCTAGCCGCTGCTAGCAGCCAGGGGAGGGCTCGGGCTCCGGGGCGAACAAGGGAGTCTGCGGGCTCCGAGTGTCCAGCCTGGTGAGTTCCGGCGTCCGTGGCCGTCAGAGGCGATTAACCGGAGGGCGAGCGGCGGGAAAAATCGATGTATTTCAGTGAAGTAAACAATGAAACAGGCGGTTAGCTGCAGACGGATAGCTGCCAGGCTAGCACGCACGGTCACCTGGCGCCACCGGGAACCGCCGTAAACACGCTTATCCCGGACGGACCGACGGACCGGGCGCGGTACCCGGAGCTTCTGTCCCGGAGTTCCAGGTTTTTGTGTTTTTATTCACGGCTCGCTTCGGTAACGACACCCAGCCATGCAGCAGGCTAGGCTAACGTTAGCATATCCACACGTCAACTTCTCCCGCCCGAGCGTGTTTGAAAACATGACCTGGTCTGTGTGAGCGTTAGTCGGTGAAACAGGGCGACGGTACCGGGCCGGACCCGCGAGGGGCTCCAGGGTGAGGACAGCGGGGTTTTTTACCCTGGTGTGGGCAGAATGGAGCGGCAACTAGCCAAGGCGCTGTGCTCCGGCACATGTTTGGGAAGCCGAAGGAGGAGAGGGATGAAGTTCAGCTGCTCTGGACTTCCTCCATGATGCCCCTGCAGGGAACTCTGTGAGGAGACTGTGGAGACTTTGTGCTGAGGGACAGGTGAAACCCAGAAACCCAGACAGGTGAAGCCAGCTTTCGTTTTCTCTGCTGGTTACATGAGCTGTGTGTGACATGACATAATATATTGTTAATTGCGCACAGCATGCATGAACTATGAGGAGAAACTCATCCGATCCTCTCATGTTAGCGGCTGTAACAGCTCGTTATTATTGTTTCTGCTTTAGAGTAACTTTAATCGGTTTATCTGTGATCAGCTTTAATCCCAGGAAGGGTGGTACGAACTCAGGTGGGGCACAGATTCACTGAATGTGGTCAAAGTGGAACATCTCAGCCTGATTTCATTAATATTTCAATAATTTACCAGGTAATCAAACGTTCAGGTGAGTTTCTGAGGGATTCTGGGTAAACTTTTGACGATGATTTCAGGTTTTTCTGTCTCAGCTCTGGTCAGAATACTGGGGAGAAATATTTATTAGTGATAAAAATGATAATATAAATTATTCTGGCAGCTATTTTCATGGTTATACAGATTAACTATAAATTCAAAGACATGAAAACAGCAAACTTTATAAAAACAGCTTTAAGTTAGCAGATTTAACCTAAAATAACGTTTTTAAAGCTTTTTTTTTTTTTTTTTTTTTTAACCTAGAAATGACATTTACTCCATCACCTACTCCCAGGTTTATGATCCTGTGAGTGCCATAACCTGTCTGATAATCCAGGTGAAAGTCTTCACTTATGTAATGGTTATACTGGTACCACTGAGCTGGATGTAGCTCATAAATTCATAATTAATAATGTGCCAGTAAAGTAAGAGAAGGGCCTCACGTCGGGCAGTTCTCGTAGCTGGATTAAGTTGAATTTCTGTGATTCTGACACAATAAGCCAGATCCTTGTTTTCAAGTATTTTTAGGTGAAATCTAACAGAAAGCAGACTTAAGTATTTTTAATGATTTTAAGTGACTGAAAACGAACCACTTAAGTTCTTTCTGGTGTTACTGAGACAGTTTTTGGTGGAATAAAGATCAGGCTGATATTTACTGTTCGTATCCACTGTGTGCTGTTTGCTTTCACTCAGCCGTTTGTCTCCAGACTGATGATCATGTGGCTGCCTTATTCTGATGGGGTTGTTCACTTTCCTCACTGTAATAAAATAACATTCATGTGTAATTTTTAAAAGATCGTCTCACGTTAGAGCATGAGCCCACACACCTTCATTCCTGTGATCAAACACTAACTTTAGTCAGTTCAGCTGTTATGAGCTGTCATCCAATGATGATGTGATGTGGCGAGTCGAAGGCCAACACCATGCGGTCATGAGGTCAGAGTCACCCGCCCGAGTTCACGTTAAAGTCCAACATTTACCCTGGTGTTCCTCACGCAGTCAGGCTGGAGTTGTCCACAGCAGGAAAAGAGATTTTTGCTCTTTAGCTCCATAAAACAGTTTCTAATGTTTGTGTAGTGACAGCAGATGATGATGGAGAGGATTTTTCTTCAGACATTTCAGGCACTGTATCATCTGTTTTTCATACACCTGTGTGTTTATTTGAATAAAAAGGGGTGGTCTGTATTGACAGCCGTGCTCCTGTGATGACTCCTGCTAATGATGATTAAATGTCCATCTGGTAATCTTTAGATAATAGCTGATCAGCCGTCTGCTCCCTGACGCCTCCCACAGGTTCTCTGTTTATGGAGATAAGCTGCAGACCAAAAATCACCTCCTGAATATTTAATGATTCGGGAGGTTTCAAAGGATATCCCTCCATTATGTTTATTATGTTTCTGCACACATGGGCCATCGTAGCTCGAGCCTGCAGAGCCGTCAGGAGTTTATAGAATATAAAATACGTTAATAAATAAAAAAATCTGCTCTCAGGTTTTGACTGAACCTATTCCTGTGAGGTGAGGTTATTATTTATTATCTCTGTCTTCTGATGCTTACCTCGGTCTAAGCAGAGACTCCCCAGCTCTCTCTATGGGACGCATCCTAGTCAGGTGCTGTGCGTCTGTGCTACGAGCTCCTCCCAAATGACCAAATCTGCCATCCTGTCTCTGGTCTCTGAGGGAGCTCCAGGGGTCAGATCACCTCCATCCTTACACCTGTGATCCTGTCAGGATCACACCCGACCTCTATGGCGCCTCCACAGGACACTGTGTGTTTCCAGGTGGATTAAATGATAGTAGTTGCATATTTGTGGAAAAAACCAATACAATGTTCAGTTTAAATACAGGTTATTTAAAGTCTTTGGTGAACACGGCTGCTGTTTGGGCGCTTCGGTTGTTTTTGTAACTCACTTTTATTAAAGTGACTCTTCATAAGTTTAGATGAGGAATAAACAGTTTCCCGAGTCTCGCGTGCAGCTGAGTGTTTTATTCAGTGGTTTCATTCTGACTGGTCTGTGTGCCGTCAGCAGGGAGGTCGATGCTCCTGCAGCATCACCAGAGGAGGCTGAGATGTTTCTCTACTAGCTTACCTGTAAAGCTTCAGCCTGAAGCTTGGCTCACTGGCTGTTGGTGTTTATGAGGTGGGCTGGACTCTCCTGAAGCCATAAAGAAAACACCTCTGTCCTCCTCCCACACCTGCACTGACACAAAGTTTGGTCTCTTTCAGCTGTTGCAGCATCTCATGGTCACTGAACCGGTGATGAAATCATCAAACCTGTGTGCTCGTGTCTCCAGCACGGCCGCATCATGTTTATAAATGATGAGCTAAAGCGTGGCCAACCCGACCTTTCAAACCGCCACAGTTACAGTTTTACAGAGTTGCGGTTTGACGCCAGAAAAAGCTCCGACGCAGATAAATTCAGATCTGTGACGTTCACGCTGCTGCTCGCAGGCCTGCAGCTGGACTCAAGCTCCCAGTACCAACCCTCTAAGTCAGATTTTTGAAGTTTTCACTGTTTATGGACCAAAACACTGTTTATGGATTGAAAACACAAAGTTAGACCAGTGAGGACATGTTAGCTGCCACTGTAAAGAAACTGCATCCTTATTTCCACATGGATCAGCGTTAAAGCCGATTGATTTATTGATCGAGTGAGAGAAAGTTCCTCTCCAGTCCTTGTGATGGTGTGAAGGTGGAGATGAAGGGGAGGTCTGCATACAGCCCAGAGGCAGGAAGCCAGCACATTTACACCGTGATGCTCAGGTTAATGGTTGCTTTATGAGCCAGATTTGAAAATGTTTCCGATATGAGTGGTTTGAGGACTTTGAGTCATATATTAGGGTGAAATTGGTGTTAGCCAGGTAAAAATAAGGCTCCTCAATCATAAATTTAAAGATTTTCTTTTTGTTTGATTGGTTTCTTATCTGTAATTGTTCTGCTGGAAATCAGGAAATTCAGATTACTTCCTCGAAGTCTTTCCTGTCCTGCTGAAAGCAGTCTTAGTTGAGCTGGTGAGAACTTCATTTCATGTAACTGGTCTGATGGTTGGAGGCTGCCGGCTCGAGTCACATCACATTTATAGTGATCCTTTATTTATCAGGTAAAAGTCTGTTTCAAAGGAGACGTGTCCAAGAGGGCAGCAGCAGTTACACAAATACAACAACAGTATCAGGATAAAGACGCACACAGAGCTGATATTCAGTCACAAACATGTGATCAAACAGAATAACAGGCCATCAAAAGCCATCGCTCTCAGTGGGATCTGAAGGTCGTGAGTTAATCTGTGATGCTGCTGTCGCTCAGTTTGATGATTGTGAAAACTGAAATCTGAGAGTTTAACGCCAGCCCAGAAGTGTTGCTCAGTGGCAGCACGGTGAGGAAACTTTGTGAGGAAGTTGTAAAACCAGCTCCTGTGTTATGGGAACCAGTTCAAATGGCAGAAGTTCAGGTTAGTCTTGAATAATGAAAGTAAAGCATGCAGCTCTCTATGAACCTCTGTGGTCATTGTCTAGCCCAGATTTCTTCATCATTTTCACTTAATTACAGAAGCTTTTATTTTGTAAAATAGACTGAAAACAGTTCATTTCATATTAAATCAGCCAAATCAAAGGAAACTTCCAGAATCAGCTGATTTTCTTTTTAATTTAATTTAATGAAGCCATGAAAAATTAACCTTAATACTGTGAATGCTTTCAGAGTTACAGGAAGTTTGGGAGCGTTTCTTAGATCTGGTTGATTTTCATATCTAAAACAGACTCAGCAGTCAGGACTCGCTATCGTTCTCCCTCACTCTAATGGGACCAAAATAAACTTCACTTTTATTCATTCATAAAACTAACCTACAAACTCATCAGAAAGCGTTTGATGAGCTCAGAGGTCAGATGGCTTGCATCCAATCAGACCTCAGAAGAGTCACCCCCTGCTGGTCGTTAGAGAGATTACCTGTGAGATTAAAGCACCCAGAGTATGTATCTGCAAAATAAAAGCAGCAGTTAAAATCCAGAAAACATCCGTCTGCAGGCCAGACGCACGGCACAAATTTAAAAATAGAAACAGTTTGATTTAAAATTAGAAACTGGAAGCATCTGTCGGCTGCTGCACCGGGAAGAGCCGGAATCAGCGTGGAACGTGGAAAATTTACACGAGGAAAACAAATTTATGAGGAAAACTGGAAAATGCTCTCGTTCTATTTTTATAACTTTTTTGCGGAATATCTTTTCAGTTTTGTTTTTTTTCTTAGATGTTATTAGATGTTAGGTGTGTGTGTGTTACTGTTGAACTTGATGAGTTTCACGTGAAGCTGAGTGTAAGCTGAGGGTCTGCGGGCATCACCGTGGGCGGGGTTTGGTGCTCGCCGCTTATCTGACGCCTGCAGAAGTGCGACGCACATGATGCAGTGCTCTGTCATACCTCACTCCATGTACCCTCAACGCATCACACGAGTGGAGGTGGCTAGCTCACCTAGGTGGAGGCTGTAAACACCATCAGCTTCCACCTGCACTCATGCCACTGTCCCCCATCTTTGGCCCTGTTGGTGTAGTTTTCCTAGAAAGTAACTCGAGACGGTTGGAGCAGACGGCGCTCGGCATGTTTGTCTGTGATTATGAGTGTGTAAAGCTCGGCGTGGCCGCCCGTCTTATCTGCTGTGATCTCTGTTTGTCTGAAACGATGAAAGACTCGAGCTGGCTGCGGCTCGCTGATAAGCCTGCGCTGTCTCCCTCTGTCTTATCCAGGGCCTCGCCCAGCTGGAGATCCTGTGTAAGCAGCTGTATGAGACCACCGACACCGCCGTCCGACACCAGGCAGAGAAAGCTCTGGTGGAATTCACCAACAGCCCCGACTGTCTCAGCAAATGTCAGCTGCTGCTGGAGAGAGGCAGCGTGAGTACAGACTACAGCCGGACTGTCCGAGCAGCTTCAGTTTAACTTTCCCACGTTAGCAGAGATGATGCTCTGCAGGGTCAGACAGTCCTGTGCCTGACCCTGCAGACTCAGCAGACATGATGGGGGATTTTTGGAGAAGCTGAAAGCATGAAGACTTTCAGTTTTGTGCTCCATCTTTCACTTGGACAAAAGTCAAGTCAGTGAAAAATGAGGGGGAGGAGTCACACCCTGATGAGGGTTAGCTGAGCACCGACTAATCCATCCACAGGTTCACCTGCAAAACCTTTACCTCAAGGGTGGGCAGCGTTTCCTCTCATAGAGAGAAATGGTATCACACAGATACATGACCACAACGTGCAGACACACAATAAAATCCAAGAATCCCAACACAACAAATTTTTAAATATTTGTACTTAATATTTATATCATATTCTGTGCTTGATAAACACAAACTGAAATATTTCAAGGGGTTTGTTTTAATTGGGATGGATGAAGTATCGTGTCATCCAGGTGAAGATTGCTGACCCCCCACACTAATGAGGAGGTAACTCTAAAATGAAGTGGAGTCAACTCGTACTTCATATTTATGAGCAGGTTTCTGTAGGTGTGCAGGTATACTTTAAGATTTCAATTTTTTTCATCTGCTTGAGATAATGATGGAGCAATCCCTTCTCTAACCAGCATATCAGGTTGGAGTTCATGTCTGAAAGGCCATTTCCTCTTCCTCTTCTGTTGTCAGAATAAAAGCATGTAGATGGCTGTCAGACGAGATAACCTGACCTCACTGTTTTGTCTCCTGTCAGTCTTCATATTCTCAGCTGCTCGCAGCCACCTGTTTGTCAAAACTGGTTTCTCGGACCAGCAACCCTCTACCCCTCGAACAACGCATCGATATCCGTGAGTATCTCCTGAAAAAAACGGATAAACCCTGCAGGTCAGGTCAGTCTGAGGATTAATGAGAAGCTGGAGTGATGCATTAACAGTCACAACAGAGATGCACTCATCGAACCTCAATAATGACAATGAAGATGTTTGTCTTTGAAAATATAACAAAATCGATATCACTAGTTAAACAGGTTGTGGGGTTTTCAGTAAAGCAAAGCAGGGTGTTTTAGTGTTTTATTTTGAAAAGCCGCTGCTAAATGGTTTGTTTGTTTGTTTGTTTGTTTGTTTGTTTTTTCAGGGAACTATGTGCTGAACTACCTGGCGACGCGGCCGAAGTTGGCGGCGTTTGTGACGCAGGCTCTGATCCAGCTCTACGCCAGGATCACCAAGCTGGGCTGGTTCGACTGTCAGAAAGACGACTACGTGTTCAGGAACGTGATCGCAGACGTGACACGCTTCCTGCAGGTTAGAGCGCTGAAACCCTTCTGTCCTGTGAATCTTGTGTATATTTATTTGTTTAACTTGTCAGAATAAAAAGTTTTAAACAAGTTTTTAAAAGTAAGAAGATTCAGCTTATTGGTTGGATCATTACCATGGTGATTTTGGTGCTTTTATAACTGTTAAGTAGGCTCATTTGATCTGGTGTAAATGTGCAGCGTACTTTGATGTCATAATGACCTGTAGTCACTTACTTCTCCGCATGGCTCAAACCTGTTTATTCTGTTTCTGGACCTGTTTTATTGAATGTGTGAGAAGAAAGTAACAAACAGGATCATTTAAGCCTGGATTAGTTTAACCTGATCTGTGTGCGTTTCTAACCTTTTGTGTGGTTGTTTTTACAGGACAGCGTTGAACACTGCATCATAGGAGTCACCATCCTGTCCCAGCTGACCAATGAGATCAATCAGGTAAGTCACAGCGTGCAGTTTATGGAGGTGTGGCAGATTTAAACAGATCCTCGCGGTGATCGACGACCACAGCAGGCCGAAGAGTTTGCATGTTTGTTGACGTGCCCAGACCAAACTGGGCTCTATACTACAAAACGAGTTCAGCATATCCAGCATACCTTTCCTGTATCCAGATTCACTTACACTAACATCAGCAGTCAGGATAAACAGTCACATGACCGTTAACTTGTAACTCGCTAACCCAGGTTTTGCTGCACGTTCAACGAAAGTGATGATGTTGGCAGCATCTGACCAACCGCAAAGGGTCATTTGACCTTTCTTCTACAGAACATGAAAATGATCCCTATGAGTGTCACCTGCTCCAGGGATGTTACCAAATACTGGCTCAGTAGAGCAAAAATAAATCAACCTAGTTATAAAGTTCAAAAAAGTACAGCAGCTTTAAAAACATGCAAGGAAATAATAAAGTGTCTTAAAAATAGAAAGTTCAGTAAGGTGGATTAAAAGAAATCAAGTGACTTGATTCCAAAATAAAATATATCTGTAATATACAGTGAGCAGCACGGTGGCACGGTGGTTAGCACTGTTGCCTCACAGCAAGAAGGTCCTGAGTTCAATTCCAACATCAGGCCGGGGTCTTTCTGTGTGGAGTTTGCATGTTCTCCCCGTGTTTGCGTGGGTTCCCTCCGGGTACTCCGGCTTCCTCCCACCGTCCAAAGACATGCAGCTTGTGGGGATAGGTTAATTGGATAATCTAAATTACCACTAGGTGTGAATGTGCGAATGAATGTGAGTGCGAATGGTTGTCTGTCCCTGTGTGTTGGCCCTGCGACAGACTGGCGACCTGTCCAGGGTGTACCCCGCCTCTCGCCCTATGACAGCTGAGATAGGCTCCAGCGCCCCCCGCGACCCTGAAAAGGATAAGCGGAAGCGAATGGATGGATGGATGGATGGATGTAATATACAGTGAGCGTACAGTGCAGGATATTGAAGCTAAACTCTGGAAGTGTCATTTTTATTTATTTGATTAATGATTAAATCACCAGCATTACAGTTGGTCCTCAGATTTTCTGCCGACTCTGATCGTTTTTTTTTTCTCCTCAGGCCGACACGACGCATCCTCTGACCAAACACAGGAAGATCGCCTCCTCATTCAGAGACTCCTCACTCTTTGACATTTTCACGCTTTCCTGCAACCTCCTCAAGCAGGTTTGTTTCGTCCTGTCGGCAGTTTCTCATATGGGCTTACATATACACTGCATTTCATTTTTGAACTGATTTCCCGCTTTTAGTTTTTTAATTATTTAAGACCTGTGTTATTTTATTTTTGTTCTGTATTTAATTTTGTATCAATTCCTCAATTTATATACCTTAACTTTAGATTTATTCTTTTTCTTTGCATGTCCATGTTAGTCTGACACTGTCAGAGAGAATAAATCTTTTGTCTTCTTTGTGTCAGATATTTAATGTTCATAGTAAACATGAGTTGATGCTTCAAACAATGAGCAGAAAGTATGAAAATGTGATCTCTGCAAGGAAAACATAAGTGCTGCCCTTAAGCAGGCTTCCACAAGTTGGCCAATCAAAAGAAAATAGGGGTCTTAAAGAGACAGAGGCTGAACTAAGGCCCATTGTTGGACAAAGAAGGATTATTTTGATCTGTGGATCACACAAAGCTGCTCTAAAAGGTCATATAAAGATGTATTTTGAGTGAGGCAGCTCGTTGTGGACACTAACAGATCATATTAAATGCCTTAGAGCAGCTGATGGTTTGATGATGATGATGTGATTGCCTTTCAGGCTTCAGGGAAGAACCTGAACCTGAACGATGAGTCCCAGCACGGCCTGCTGATGCAGCTCCTGAAGCTCAGCTACAATTGCCTCAACTACGACTTCATAGGAACCTCCACGGACGAGTCGTCGGACGACCTGTGCACCGTGCAGAT
Source organism: Neolamprologus brichardi (assembly GCF_056152115.1). Taxonomy (NCBI): domain Eukaryota; kingdom Metazoa; phylum Chordata; class Actinopteri; order Cichliformes; family Cichlidae; genus Neolamprologus; species Neolamprologus brichardi. The sequence goes on from NC_142110.1 coordinate 28,340,792, forward strand.
CCCCACATCATGGAGATCAGGTAGAGGAGCGAGGCGCCCGCCACTTACAGATTAATGTGGTTGCTACTGAGATTTACTGCCTCACGACAACGTGACAACGGTTAAATCTGTGTTTTGTTTTCTGCAGCGTTCCTCGATTCCTCCACCCTGCAGCTGTTTTTCAATTTATATCATTCCATCCCTCCATCCCTCTCCCCACTGGTAAGTGAGCACAGCCATGTGACTACAGCCTGCAGACTGAGGCGTGAAGCTTTACTGTTCGCGTGTGTGTGTCTGGGTGCAGGTGTTGTCGTGTCTAGTTCAGATCGCCTCAGTTCGGAGGTCTCTCTTCAACAATGCAGAGCGAGCAAAGTTTCTGTCACACCTGGTGGACGGAGTGAAGAGGATACTGGCAAACCCACAGGTAACACACACCTGTCTGAAAACACACACACCTCTGTAGCTTCGTGTGTGTTGAACAATGTGTGTTTGTGCTTCAGTGTTTGCCCGATCCAAACAACTACCACGAGTTCTGCCGCCTGCTGGCGAGGCTGAAGAGTAACTACCAGCTGGGCGAGCTGGTCAAAGTGGAAAACTACCCAGAGGTCATCCGCCTCATCGCCAACTTCACCGTCACCAGTCTGCAGGTGGGTTTTTTAACTTTTTCCGTCTGTAATAGTGTATGTGTGTGTCATCCATGTTAAAAGAAAAAAAGTGTATGTGTGTATATACACATACACGCAATTACATCGTGGTCAAGCAGCAGTGTTGTGTACCTGACTCTTTACTCCTACTCTTCCTCCTCAGCACTGGGAGTTCGCCCCCAACAGTGTTCACTACCTGCTGAGCCTGTGGCAGCGCCTGGCAGCGTCGGTCCCTTACGTTAAAGCCACGGAGCCCCATCTGCTGGAGACGTACACTCCGGAGGTTACCAAGGCCTACATCACGTCCCGGCTCGAGTCGGTCCACGTCATCCTCAGGTGAGACTGCCAACCTTAAAGTTAGACAGGATTTAGGACGTTTCATCTTGTTTGATTTTAAAGCAAAAGATTGCATTTTCATTTATTCCATTAATTTAATTAATGCGTCCATAAGATGTACATAAAAACTTAGATGTGTTGGGAACAGATTCTGGATGTTACTCCCATGATGTGTTCGGTGTTTGTGGCTGTGAATCGGTACAGTGACGCTGGTTTGAGTTTGAAGGGTTGGGTCGGTGATGGCTCAGGCAAGCTTCAGCTGAGGGTTTTTGGGGACGAGCTGAGCATGTCTCTGTCCGTAGGGACGGGCTGGAGGACCCTCTGGACGACGCCGGCCTCGTTCAGCAGCAGCTGGACCAGCTCTCCACCATCGGCCGCTGCGAGTACGAGAAGACATGTGCACTGCTCGTCCAGCTGTTCGACCAGGCGGCTCAGACCTACCAGGAGCTGCTGCAGTCCACCAACTCGAGCGCCATGGACATCACAGTGCAGGAGGGTAAGAGCGCAAGCCCCACCCCTGTGCTATTTTAGGGACTTCGGGAGTCTGACGCCTCCTCTGCTTCTCTGCAGGTCGGCTCACGTGGTTGGTTTACATAATCGGGGCAGTGATCGGAGGACGCGTGTCGTTCGCGAGCACAGACGAGCAGGATGCCATGGATGGAGAGTTAGTCTGTCGGTAAGAGTGCGAATGTGGCGAGCCGGTGTCTGGGGGCGTGACTTCCTGTCGCTGAAAGCCTGACCTTGCGTTTCCTGCGTTTGCCTCAGGGTGCTCCAGCTCATGAACCTGACAGACTCGCGGCTCGCTCAAGCCGGGAATGAGAGGCTGGAGCTGGCCATGCTCAGCTTCTTCGAGCAGTTCAGAAAGATCTACATCGGTGACCAGGTGCAGAAATCATCAAAGGTAAGGCGCGCCTCTCTGTAAGCTCCACCCCCTTTCAGCTGACAGGAATGAGCAGGTCTGACTCTGTGTGATCTCTCTGCTCAGAAACTGCAAAGTGTGAACATCCAGATAAGTGCTTGAAAGTAAATTGTGGTTGGTGTTAGTGCCCCCTGCTGGCTCGCAGAGCATCATGGTGGTGTTTAAAATTCAGGATGTGGTGTTAGGTAGGCATAGAGTCAGCTGTGAGTCAGATGGTCAGCCTCCTCCTCCTGCTCCTCCAGTGGTTCCCAAGGCATTCCGAAACCAGCTGAGAAGCTGATCCGGGGCCTGAATTCTCACCTGTGAGCCAGCCCCGGGGCGCAGCAGTAACTCACTGCACAGAGTATATGATTATATATCTCTCCTGGCCCAGGAATGCCTCGGGATGCCCACGAGGAACTCAGAAAAGTCTCCAGCCTCCAGAGCTCGGAGAACCTCAGTCGGTTTTGTCAAAACATCGGTCAAACCCGAGGCCTTACTTTTGGATTCAGTTCCAGTACCTGTTCTCGGGCTGGGAAGTCTGGCTGAATCTGGAGCATTGTTCACACAGTGCTCGGGCCAAATTACTGATTTCTAGCTGGCTGGATTCAATCGATTTAGCGTTTTGGGGCTAAAACTAAATTTAGGGGAGGAGTAAAGTCCTGAAACCCTTTTTAAACGCTGAGGGTGATCGAGCATTCAGTAAAATGTTTAGTATTTTACTGAATGTGGACAGGTTTGATATTATTCTATTAAAATATTTATTATTATTGTTTCTGTTTTCATTGGAACTAAAGTAAAATAATAAGAAGCAGAATTTGGTGCAGACTGTTCCAAACTGAAAACAGAGAAATGAGTTACAGCGTCCTCTGAAGTGGCAGTCGTGTGGTGATCATGTGACTTCCTGTTTGTGTTTGTTCTTAGCTTTATCGACGACTATCAGAAGTTTTGGGCTTGAATGACGAGACGATGGTACTCAGCGTCTTTATAGGGAAAATGTGAGTAACTGAAGTCCAGGTAACTCCAGCAGACCTGAGAGCCGATGTTCAAAGCTAAACTAACTCTCAGCCGCTGTAAATATGTAGAAGTAAACTTTCCTCTCTTTCAGTATCACAAACTTGAAGTACTGGGGCCAGTGTGAACCAATCACCTCCAAGACACTCCAGCTCCTGAACGACCTCTCCTTAGGATATCCTTCATGTCTGTGACCCACACGAATGTTTTCATGTTGATTTAGTCTAGTTTTTATCTTTGCTGTTGTTGTTTTTGTGTAGTGAAAGTAAAGCAAAAGAAGCCTTGTCCACCTGATCTTATCGTTAATGAGGGGCAGCCAATCAGAAGAAAGGCTGAGGGCCTGGTGCCTAATAAATAAGGATAATTATGAACTGTGAGTCATGAAAAGCTACTGAGCAGGATAATGAATCCATCTTAAGGACTTAAAAGTTAAACCAGGCACTGAGTTAAAGGAAGGGGTGGGGCTCTGGGTCAGCGTTTTCTCCTTGACTTCACTGTCTGCACGTACAGCAGCGTAAGGAAGCTGGTGAAGCTCAGCGCTGTCCAGTTCATGCTGAACAACCACACGGTGAGTACTTCACATTTATCGGAGCCCCGAGTTTCATGTCTGATTAAAACGAGTTGAGCTGACACACAAGCGTCACAGACGAAGAAGAAAGTGAGCTGTGATGAACTTGCTGCTGCTGTCTTTGTCAGAGCGAGCACTTCTCCTTCCTGGGAGTGAACAACCAGTCCAACCTGAGCGACATGAGGTGTCGGACCACCTTCTACACTGCACTAGGACGCCTGCTGATGGTCGATTTAGGTACGCAGACACAAACACACACGCTAGTCTGGCTTCAAGTTCTCCAGTTTCCGACTTTTTGTAGACTTCACTTGGCAAAAGGTCGTTGAGACACAGATCCAGAACGACCCACTGTGGCGGCCCTTGTGATGAAGAAGCAGCAGAAAGTTTTTATCTTGTAACAACACAAAAGCTGAAACAGGAGAGACACTGGTGCCTGAAACTCAGGAGACAGGAAATGAAGTGTGACGTGGTCTGCAGTACCACACACACACAGTTTACACTGGGCCTCGTGTGCGTGTGTCTGTGTCTGCAGGTGAAGATGAGGACCAGTTTGAACAGTTCATGCTGCCTCTGACGGCGGCGTTTGAAGCAGTGGCTCAGATGCTGAGTACAAACACCTTTAACGAGCAGGAGGCCAAGGTCAGAACACCCTCACAGACAGACACATAAACAGCATCAGTTTTGTCAAACATTTATTTCTGTTTTTGCAGACAGACACACATTGTGTTGCTCGTGTGTTTGTGTTTCTGTGTGTGTGCGTAAATGCACGTGTGACACAGCGATGGCTGTGTAGGAGGGATAAAGAATAAAGCGGGTGTAACTCAGAGTTGTGCTAATAAAACTGTGACCCTGCTTAAACACGAGGAAACTCCAGCAGAAGCAGCTGAGCACATGTTTCGAAACATTGACCTTCCTCCTCTTCCTCCTGCAGAGGACTCTGGTGGGTTTGGTCCGGGACCTGCGAGGAATTGCATTCGCCTTCAACGCCAAGACGAGCTTCATGATGCTGTTTGACTGGATGTATCCTTACACTGACTTCAGATCAGCGCGCGGTCAGATCCTGGTTTTTCTGTTTATTGTGTAAACGATGAAAGTGTGTCCTTAACCCGCTCCGCAGATACCCGACCTACATGCCCATCCTGCAGCGGGCCATCGAACTGTGGTACCACGACCCAGCATGCACCACGCCAGTCCTCAAGCTCATGGCAGAGCTCGTCCACAACAGGTAAACCTGCCCAGTGACGGAGGGGCAGGTTTAAGAGTATGACCTCTGACCTCTGTGCTGTCACATCCTTACAACGGTTCAGCCTGTGAGGATCCACAGACGACTCAAAGAAAGTAAAGGCAGCCCACTGGCGGCCTGGGATCAGCTATGATTGTAGCATTTCTCCTCCAGCAGGAGCTGTGGGAGTGTTTTCATTGGTTCATTCTAAGAGTACACACAGTGAACGTCAGCAGAATGATCAAGTTTTAAATGAGGAAGCCGCCTCAGAGGTCTGACACCTAATGTTTTCAGAGTTCTGGTGAGGCGTGACTAATGTAGATGGTTTTCAGTGATGTTTTACTCGGCTCAGAAACCAAAGCGCGTCTCCTTTCAGATCAAATGTAGAGGTGAAAGGTCACTAACTGTGTTTGGTTTTTGTTTTGTTTTCAGATCACAGCGGCTTCAGTTTGATGTGTCGTCGCCAAACGGCATCCTGCTGTTCAGAGAAACCAGCAAGATGATCACGACCTATGGTACAACCTTTGACCCCCACTCAACCGCCTCAAACAGATAAGTGTCTTTGTTCTGGTCCGCTCATCAAGTTCCTGTTTTCTCCTTCAGGGAATCGGATCTTGACGCTGGGCGAGGTCCCTAAGGACCAGGTGTACGGGGTGAAGCTGAAGGGCGTCAGCGTGTGCTTTGCCATGCTGAAGGCGGTGCTCAGCGGGAACTACGTCAACTTCGGGGTCTTCCGTCTGTATGGCGACGACGCTCTGGACAACGCCTTACAGACCTTCATCAAACTACTGCTGTCCATCCCTCACAGTGACCTGCTGGTATGCTCCACCTCCTCACAGGTTTTTGTGACTTTGGAGACGTTTGAGTGAGTTTTTAACCCTTGACCTCTGGTCCTGTCTCTGCAGGACTACCCGAAGCTCAGCCAGTCCTTCTACTCTCTGCTGGAAGTGCTGACGCAGGACCACATGAACTTCATCGCGAGCCTGGAGCCTCACGTGGTCATGTACATCCTGTCCTCCATATCAGAAGGCCTCACAGCGCTCGGTAAGGCAGCGGCGTTGGTCAGGTTTGTGTGTTTGTGCGTGTGTTGAAGTTACATCATTGTGTCTTTGTGTGTGTGCGTTTCAGATACGATGGTGTGCACCGGCTGCTGCTCCAGCCTCGACCACATCGTCACCTACCTGTTCAAGCAGCTATCGCGCTCCACCAAGAAGCGGCCCGCTCCCATGGCGACAGATGACCGCTTCCTGCACATCATGCAGCAGCACCCGGAGATGATCCAGCAGGTGAGCTGATCACACCTGAGTCACCTGACCACACACACACACACGTGTTGACACCTTGCTGCTGTCGTTGATCAGATGCTGTCCACCGTTCTGAACATAATCATCTTCGAGGACTGCAGGAACCAGTGGTCTATGTCGCGGCCTCTCTTAGGCCTCATCCTGCTCAACGAGAAGGTAACTGCCGCTTGCACTCGCCTCAGAGGTGGCACCGCGTGGGTCTATGTGCGCTATAACACATGTGTTTTTTCTAACTGCAGTATTTCGCTGACTTGAGGAACAGCATCGTCAACAGCCAGCCACCTGAGAAGCAGCAAGCCATGCACTTATGTTTCGAGAACTTGATGGAGGGAATTGAGAGAAATCTACTAACAAAGAACCGGGACAGGTGAGAGCAGGCAGCATTCATCCTCTCAGGTGGTCAGGAACGTGAAAAACAGGTGGAGACGTGAGACACGCTAGACTCGGTCAGGATCGTAGCTTAGCGTTAGAGATAAAAGCCACTCACAGACTGTCACTCAGTCTGTGATCATTCAGACTCTGCAGCAAGGATTGTATGAGGTTCTGATCCACAGACAGGGTTACCTACAGAAAGCCACACCCAGAAGTAGGTACAAACTAAAGGTACTGCTGTGGACTCGATTACTACTGTCACTAATTTATTACTCACTTAAACTGGAGGAAAACATTTTTTCTTGTGTAATCCTAAACAGCCTGAAAGATATATGAAGACCAATGTTTAGTGATGTGGAACAGCGACACACCTTATTTTTGGAGACACACATTGTGCATTATAATATAACCTGCTGTCAGGGGGATGTCAGGACGATCCGTGTATGGAGAAAGTCGTCCAGTTACGTTTGATTACGTTGTGATCCCGAACACATATTTCCTCATCAGCTGGAAGGAACTGAATTAGGAAAGTAAAGCTGCTGATGGAGAACTTTCAGAAGGCGTGATGCAGCAGCTGAAGGTCTGGGTGACCTAAAAGGGTGAAAACTGTGAAGAATGAGCTCGAAATAATTTCTGTACAAATATTGTGTTTGTTCGCGATCTGTATCTAACCTCAAACTGAGTTTTAAACATGGCTGACGTGCAGATAATGCTGCTGTTTGTGCAGTGCATGGTCACATTACTCCAGTCGAGCAGTTATACATCAGTCTGTGCTGTAACAACCGAAGAATCCTAATGATTCCCACGGTAACCCTCGCCCTCGGTAACTAACGAGTGTTTCTGTGCTGATGTCGCAGATCTGCTCCTCTCCACCAGACTTCATTCACAAAACCACAAATTTATTCTGTAAAAACACGTCGTTACACGCTGGTCAGAAATTCAAGCCCTGAAAGGAGCGCTGCCTTTCTGAGGTTTTCCACAAATAAACGCGTGGGCGGATCTTTTTTTTTTTTTTCTTTTCAAACCACTTCTTCTTTTATATGTTTTCTAAATATGAACGAATGAGACTCACAAAACATACAGATGTTAGATGATGCATCTGGATAACAGTGGGACAGACCATGAGTTGTAAAACCTCAGTTCAGAGGTCAAGCATTGTTTAGGAGACTTTGATACCAGTTAAATAATTTAAAGTGTTCACTGTAGGAAGAGATGTTATTGCTTTTTTTTTTTTTTTTTGTGCCTGTCCCATTTGGTTCTTTAGCGTCAGAATTGTTGTCTGAAGACCAACAAGGATACCCAATGGATTTATTTTGCCAAATGGATCATCATGGCATTGCCGTATTGGTCCATTTGATCGACCTTTGTTTTTATGGTTTATTTTATTTTATTTTCAGTTGTTACAGACGGGACAGACATGAGTGAGGGATAGGAAAGGGAGAAAGAAAGAGGAAGGAAAAGAAAAACAGAAGGGGAGAGGGACAATGAGAAAGGGGGAAAAAAAATATCTCCTGGATCACCTGTTGAGAGAAAAAGAATAGAAAACAAGCAAAAAAAAACAAAGCAACATACTAAACACACGTGGGCGGATCTTAACAGTCGGGATTAGCTGGTTCTGACCTCGTGCAGGGGAACACTGAGGGGAGTTGTTCGTGTGCCTGACGAGGTAAAAATGCTCTGTGTGTGTTCTGCAGGTTCACACAGAACTTGTCGGTGTTCAGGAGGGAGGTGAACGACAGCATGAAGAACTCGACATACGGCGTCAACAGCAACGACATGATGAGCTGACATTCCACGCGGCCGCCCGCCGAGTTCGCCCGGCCCCTCGACCCGCCTCTCCACGGCCTCCTACCCCTCACCTCTCTGCATCCCCCTCTCCCCCCCCGGGCCCGGATGCCCGGGGATCATCACCCCGCCATGACACCGATTCAGCCCTCCCCCTCCTCCTTTTTGATATAAGCATATATAAATATATACAGATCTATTTTAAAGCCAGCCCGCCGCGCCCGGCTTGCCTGGCTGCTCGAACAGAGGGGGGGGAGGGAGCATGTCTGAGCACTCTGAATCACTGACAGGAAGTGGAGTGCGCCGCAGCCAGAAGAGGCGGCGAGGGGACGAAAGGACGAACGCCGGTAAACGTAGTAATCCGCTTCTGCCTGCCTTGTATAGAAACCACCCGAGAAACCAAGTGTACATTTTCTTTCGTAACATTTTGAACAATGTTTATAATGATCGACTTTAAAAACCCACAAAGACGAGACGACAAACCAACGTGTGATTGAGCTTTTTACAGAGTAGTGAGTTAGTGCACATGTCTGTCTGCGTGGGCATGAGGCCAGAGGGTGGGCGGGGCAAGCACAGGAAGCAGGTACACACACTAACGGAAAGGGAGGCTCAGAGCATCCATGTTGTACATTTTTCTCTGTCTCTGCTGCTTGAAGTGATGTAAATATTCCCGAATGACGGCCTCAGAGGGACCGTCCTGCTGCTTTTCCTCCTCGGCGTCACAAAACCGTCACATTTTGGTCACGGCGAGGTAGAAAAATGCCACCTCCATCCTCATTTCCTGTTTTTCTTTGCCCATAAACACTAACCTGGAGGTCTTTGGGCTTTTCCGTGGTGCTCGGACAAAATGAAACACCTTCAGCAGACCAAACATCTTTCATTACAGCCGCTTTTATTGTGAAGGCTCGCTAAACCTTCAGCTTAAAGTTGGTCTAATGTCAGCATGTTTGTCAGAGCGTCATAAAAATGATTTAAAGGCAGAAATAGTGATTAGCTCCTGTTTTTCTTGGTCACGTGACACTTTTTCTCCAGCCATCGTTTAAAAAGTTTCATCAAAACCCCCGTGGTTGTCGTCGTCGTTATTATAATTATTATTATTATCATCATTATTATTATAACTGTAAGCTGCAGAACAATAATCTGGCACATCATCAGCTTCAGTTTGACTAAAGCGTGATCAAAACAAAACTTTACCTCTTAAGTTGACAGTAAAACAAGCGATCACACAACACACAGACTGACATTTCAACATTCAGGGAAGTTCAGGGTGTCATCAGGCTGACAGGAGGTCACGACCCAGGTTTGCAAATATAGAGGAAATCCTCAGAGTCTTCATCAAAGCCATATTAGGATGATGATGATAATAATAATTATATTATTATTACTGGAGCTGCAGTGACGATTTTAGTGGCGACACAAAGCCGGACATAATTATCAATCCTCAGTCAGATTTTTGATACAATAATCTGCTGATTATTCCTTGATTAGAGCTTCTGTTGTGAAGAAGGGTCATAAAAGTTTTCAGCCTCAAAATGTTTCAAATGTTGAACTTTTAGATATTTTGTTCTTGAGTTCCAGCTTTTCTTTTTCCTGCAATACTAAAGCAGAATATTAACTTGCTCATTCTGATGATTAATTAAAGCTGCGTTATTTTAAACAATTCATCTTTTGATTTTTAAACATTTGTCAAACATCTGAAGACGTCTCCTTAAAAATTATTTTTCATTTTTTTTCCCTGTTATTCAGATGTTATTTATTTATCAGACAAAATCATCTGCAGCATTTCAAACAAACATTTCAGACTCGAGCTCCTGAAGCTGGGGCACTTCCTGCTTTCGCCCCACTTAACAGTCCCTGAGTGAGTTTTCAGCTCTCCGATATCTTCACCTTAAAAAATTCTCGTGCTTTCTGTAGATGTTTTTTCCCTTTGTAATGAAAATAAACTTTCCCAATGAAACCAGCACAAAATGAGGATACAATCACACTCAGTTATCATATTTTCAGTTGAATTAACACAATAAATCATGTAAAACTAGATGTGAGGATTCTTTTTCAGACAGACTTTAAACGGATCGTAAAAGCGACATGTTTAAACCTCCGTAAATCTGCTTTGACATCAGAGGAGTGTCGGAGTGCAGACGTCCTCTAATAATTTGCATGTTTTAACTTCAGCTTCTCGTTTACTCGTGACCCGAGTGTTCATCATGATCACCAACTGCTGTTATCGGCTTCAGCTCGACTAAAACAGAACCACACGAGCCTTTAAACGAGTCTTCAAACTCAGGAAAAACACTGTTAAAGTGATCACATGGTAACATTACAGTATTACCCCGATTCAGAGATTTTCTGTGTTGACGTTCTTGAGTGTCTGACCGACAGAACAAAGTCCAAAACACTGAATCCACTGATCGAGGAAAACGTTTAAAGCTGAGCTGAAACCTCCACAGATCTTCAGGCAGCACCAATTTCTACCAAGTCTCAAGTCAAAAACGGCAACATGACGGCGTTTAAAGACTCGTGACCAAGAAAAACCACACAGGAAGTCAGGGAGGAGGCTCACCGTTTGTTCATCGCCACGTGAATTGTTTCTTTGACAGTTTTTGGAGTACATAAGGTCATAATCACTGAAATTTCAGGTTTCACCACGTTATTTGTCGTTTTCATGCAGTTAAAAACGTGAAATCCTCTCCAGCGTCAGCTGACTGAATTCATAGAAACTGATGGAGGTTTTTTTGTTTTGTTTTGTTTTTATTGTAAAAAAAAAAAAAAAGCAGCAGAACTTCCCTTTAAGGCACCCGTCTGCATCGCCGCGGCTCTGCCTTCCTCTGAGCATGGCGGCTGCGCCAGTGGTGACGTCCTGCAGGTGTCGCACGCCTGCTGCTTGATGAACGTGTAAGCAACATGGTCACAGCTACATTTTCCCCTCTGGTAGGCTGGGTGCAGTTTCCACCATTTTGTTTACACTCTGGATTCCTCGGACCAGGTCTCGGCCTGCCCCCCTTTTTAGGGAGTCCTTTTTGGCGTGTGCGTTGATGTTGTGTGTGTTTGCGTGTGCGTGGAGTGGAGTGGCTCTCTGTTGCCTGGCGTGCGTGTATGTGGTGTCTCACGGTGCTGCGACAGCTTGAACCCGCAATGGAGCTCAAACAGCCAAGGTCTGAGCCGCCAAGCGGGAAGCAACAAGGGGAAACCATCGAGGCGGGAGTGCGGCGAAGGCGTCCAGATCGGTCGTCAAACCTTGGCAGAAGGTGTACAAAGAGAAGCAGGAAGTGGAGTCTATTAGCAACTTGTGTTACTCTCTACGATGTTGCTGCTAACTGTTTGTGACAACTAGCTCATCTCTAACCATGTCAGCACTCACGGATGTTTATTGAGTTCCTAATTTTTTGGCTTGTGTCCCTGATGTGAATGTGTTGGGTCCATAGAGTGAATAGCTGTTTGAGTTGTTTGGATGTCTGCTACATATAGTGTAAGCATTGTGACTGCAAATAAACCTCATTGATTTTTACCTCGCTGCCTCGTATCCTTTTCTTGATCTCAGCTGATCTACAGGTTGCCACAGGTGCCCAGCAGCAGTGCTGCTCTTTTTGTGAGCTTATGGTCACAACATCAACAGTCAGCAAGACTACGAACCTCCCTCAAGCTCTTCCTCTTTTCCTCCATCTTCATCAGCCTTTGTCAAATATGTCCACTCTCCTCTGATGTCATCCTGCTCACTGCCATTGAATATCTTATCATCTTAAGACAGCCTTAGTGCCACCATCTCCAAACCATACATCATTATAGTCCTAAACGTCGTAGGTAACAAGATGCTCCGAATCAGTTTTACTTATAACGCCAAGCCACAGCATCAGTCACATTAAGGTGCTTTATATTGTAAGATAAAAATCTCACAATCATGCAGAGAAATCCCAACAGTGAACAAGCAGTTGGTGAGAGTGGGAAGGAAAAACTCCCTTTTAACAGGAAGAAACCTCTGGCCATAAAAAGGCTCAGGGAGGGGCGGCCATCTGCTGCCACCTGCTAAGGGGGAGGAGAGGGATACTGGACAAAAGAACAAAAGTAGCAGTAAAGCCTCAGAGCTGCTCTTACTTCATCACCAATGTCTCTGCTTCACATCCAGGTAAAGGTGTTTCCTTATGTAGAAAAATGGGATGACTGTATGCAGATTGCACAGTCCAGCTGCTTCACACTGATTCTGATTTGCTAACATACACAGGGCACATGGATGTTTTCATATGATACATCAGTAAAAAAGGGTAAACATCTGAGAGCAAGCGAAGGTCAGCCAGCTAGCTGATAAATTCTAAATCAACTAGCGTGCCCATGTTAGCAACTAACATCAACCAGAGAAAATCCAGTTTAGGCTATGTCCACACGTACACGGGTATTTTTGAAAACTGAGATTTTCCATTTTCGTTTTAAAAAATAATCCCGTCCAAACGTAAAGGCAGAAATGAAGGAAAACGCTGCTAGGAACATGCCAAAGCAGCAGGTGGCGCTATATTCCTAACCATATAGAAATGTTGGCCAATCAGAAGTCTAGAAGCCTCGGTGGGAAATAGTAAACAAAGCTGGGGCATAGAAGCAGAACCAGTCCTATGTGTGGAGGGACAGTAACTGTGTGTGTATATGTAAGCATTTAAACACTGCAGAGAGTACAATTAACAGTAACAGTATTGTAGAAATTCATTTCACCGAAACGATAACGTGGCGCACAGTGTGACGTCAAAAAATGTGCACATCTTTGACGCTGCGTTTTCTCCGTTTTTCTCGTCCACACGTAAATGCAAAAACTGAGTTTTCGAAAATATCCACCCTGGCCGGAGTTTTTAGAAATCTCTATTTTCAGTGACCGAAAACGCCGTTTACGTGTGGACGAAAGGTGCAAACGCATAGAAAAATCTGCGTTTTCAAAAATACCCGGGTACGTGTGGACATAGCCTCAGTTTAAGGTTAATTATTATAGTAATGCTAGCAAGCTAACCTAAAAACAAGTGATGTAATGTTAAATGTTGATTTTTTTTTTCCACCATTAAATTGTGTAACAGTATAAAGAGGCTAACTAGCTACCATTAGCCAGGTAAACATATTTTATAATAATGTGTTCCATTTGAAGTGGGAGGCAATGTCTGAGTTGGAGCTTTCGACTAGATAGCCCCTAAAGTTGGACTTGCTGAGTTTGAAAGTCGGAACAGGAACGCCATTTTTTGAGTTTTTTGAGCGCCGTGTACCACATAAAATCGGTCAAGTTCAGTAAGCACAACCAGAATTCATACATAAGGCGCACTGTAGATTTTTCAGAAAATCAAAGAATTGATTTTAAGAGTGCCTTATTTTCCAAAAAAACACTGTACTAATTATGGCATACATGCCAATCTTCCTGATTTTTCCAGGACAATCCCGAATTTACACCCGGACAAAATTGAAAAACCATATCCCAGATTGGCCCAATCAATTCCATTTTCCAACAATGGCTACTGCTACTGCAGCTACTTAGTTTTAATATTACTCTTATTATTCTTTCTGGGTCGCAAAATAAGCTTTTAACATATTTTCAGGCGAGAATGTAGCTTTGTAAACTTCAAATATCTGAGCCGGGGAGAACAGCAAACTCCCGGCACATCGTTTTCAAACCCCCGCGGTCTTTTGCTACTCAGGTTAAACATGATATATAAGTTAAATAACTTAAACATGTTATTGCTTGGCCTTTTTCGGTGTTTTATTTGTTCGTGAGTAAACCGGTTTGGCTGAGATTAAAGTTATTAGATTAGATTAATTAACTTTATTAATCCCTCGGGAGGGATCCTCCGGGGTTTTCACACAGCTGAACAAATGTCAAACAGAAAACTGATTAAACAGAAGTGTTAGATGGTCTTAAATTTACGCCAGCTTCCAGTTATATTTTAGATAGCAGTTTCAGTCGCTCATTTCCAGTCTACCCGGCTTTCGGAGGACCCGGCCCACTTACACCATGAAGGGCAGATCCTCAGGTGGACGCAGCCTCTGAATTTGGACACCCCCGCTGTTTCTGGCCGGACAATAATAATGTTGATATTTAACTTATTTTATCCGATAAATAAACACTGTAAAATTCAAGTTTTTTTGTATATATATGTATATGTATACCCCCCACCACCACCACCACCACCCCCAAAAGCCCTTTTGAATGTCTCCCTAATTCTGAGGTCTCAAGGTTCGCAAGTATGAATGATGGCCCGCTTGCATGCTCTACCAAAAATTATGCTTTGTTGTGTATCTGACAGACAAAAGCCAAACCAGTTCCACACCACTGAAGTTGCACCATTTTTACAAACCAATTCTGGTTCATATGTTTGATTCAACAATCTGCTATCGCTCTTGTCATTCTCCGACGCCTTTTCCGCCATGTGCGTACTAAAACAAAGGCACTGCGCATGCGCATTTTACCCATATTCTATCACGATATTTCATTTTCTTAACATTGTCTAACAATATACCGGTATTACTGTGAACGGTGTGATATGGCCCAGCCCTATCTGCAACTACTCCAAGACTTTCAGTGTGTAAGTAGCTTAATGTCTTTTATTGTGAAAGGAAGGAACAGGAAGAATCCCTTCTCCTGCATGTGTAGAGTAGATCAGGTTTACAGAAGCTTCAGGTTTCTGTTGCGACTGCTGGAAATAAGTTTTTGTGTTTGAAGCTTCGGTAAATCCTCTGCGAGGCCACAAAGAGCAGGCACTTGTTCGTTTTGGGGGGTAAAACAGAGTTTAAACACAGGGATTGGCGGTGAAATGAAGCTCAGGTTTTATTGGGTCAGACAGATACATTTCGGTTTTTACAAAATAAAATAACCACTTGTGATTGGCACAAAAACCTTGAAACTTTACAGTAAATACAAAATTCATTGTGTTCATTACATCAATTTTAAATGTTCAGGAACTGTGAAGAAGACTTTCAAACAGGTCAGGTAGCGTTGGTGACAAAGAGTTCGGTCCTGTTCTGGTTTGTAGAAATGGTTCTGATCCGATCAAAAATTTTAATGCCGGACATGAAAATAAACACAGATGGAAACTTTTCTGGAATAACGAGTGAAGCCTCGGAGGTGTCTGCTCGACTGACGGTCGGCAGTGCTGGGATCCTGACTGCAGGTTAGCACTTTGAACTTTTGGACTTGAACACAGCGTTGTTGTAACCCTCTCTGTTCCTGGTGATCTCAATCGCGAAGAACTGAACCCTGGTGGCTGAAACCAGAGAAACAGGAGCCAGTCAGAACTCACCTTTATGGGTTTCTTAATAAAAGGGTCATTTTGTCTCAAATCAACAAACCTTATTTTCTGCTCAAACGTCTCAGATCTGCAAAAACATCTTAAGATCCAGAGTTTGAACATTTATAAAAAGTGCTGTGGAGTTTTAGCTTCATATTTCAAACAATTTTCTATTCATTTTGTAAAATTCTGGATATTTTTTAGCATATTGAAATCTGAAACATAAATCTCTAAGCTGTAAGAAATTTTCACTGTTCTTTCTCATCATCTACAACAATCAGCATCTGTACTTTAGGACCGATACATTAAAAAATGTCTCAGTATCTCTAGTTAAAATGTGAGGGAAGTACAGTACGGTGTACTATGTGTTGTACACAGTATATATGTTTACATTTTTTTTGTTTCTATTAAAATTGAAGACCAAAAGCGGAGAAGGCCCATGCCTGACTGAAGACGCCAAACTCGGGAGAGCACACAGAGGTTTAATTCTATTCTACAGGCAGCACGGTGGTGCGGTGATTAGCACTGTTGCCTTTACCACCATTCTATCTAGAGTTTGCATATTCGTGTTTGCGTGGGTTCTCTCCAGGTACTCTGCTACTGGGTACCACGGTCCAAAGACATGCCCATAGGTGTGAGTGCGAATGGTTGTCTGTCTCTGTGTTAGACTAGGGTATCCAGGGTGTACCCCTCCTCTCACCCAATGGTATAGGCTACAGTGACCCTGACAAGAGGATGTATGAACTTTTGGTTTGGAGAGATGAAATGAAGCAAAGCAGTCTCTATGATTCAGTTTGGAGACTTGTTCTTGTTGTTGATACTTGTACTTGAGTACAAACGTCGTGAGTTAAATGTTTACCAAAGATGGTGTTTTCCTCCGTGTAGTCCTTCTCACAGTCCAGTCGCAGCAGCGTGCCATAGTTAAAGTCTTCTACGAGTCCTTCGAACTGGTTACAGAACGGACGCCACGTCTGAAAACACAAACCAAAGCTGTCTGATCCACCCAGCATCTGTGACTCTAAGCACTGACGGAGGAGCAGGCTGAGCTAACGGCAGGTGCTGACTGACCTCTTTGGCCTTTTCAGACTTGAGGTCGTCTGCATTGAGCAGCTTTACGTCAAGGTCTTTGAAGGTTTCCCTGAAGCTCGAGTAGATTTTGTCGTCCATCTTCGTCAGCTTCAGGAACTTTGGATCCACCGACGAGATGAGCTGAAGGCAGAACGGAATCAAACACCTCACAGTGAAAACCCACAGCACTCAGCTGGTAATACAGATCATGTGATCTTCAGCCTGCTGAGGTCTGATAAAGGCAGTCGGTTTTGTGAAGGAATATCACGCCGTCGTCTTTAATAAAGCAAAGCATTCCTGCAGATAACCAAGCCTTTGACCTTCGAGCAGACACGGCGTGTGCTGGTTTCAAACCAGTAACTAATAATAACTATAACGAGTCATAACCAGCTCCATTAACGTGGTGAAGGGTGGAGCAGCAGGTGAACTTACATTGAAGTAAACCTCCGCATGGTTGTAGGCCTTCATTGCCCACATGACCTCGAGCCGCGGCTGAAAGGAGAAAAAAAGTTTGGATTCATCACACTGTCAGGAATGTCTCTTTGGGAATATTCAGGAATAATTACGAGGTGTTCACAGCACCACAGAATTGTTTCACATTTCATGTTTAACGCGAGGTCTTCTAAGGACACAGTGACTGATGAAGAAGAAGATGACGTAAACTTACATCATTCCCATAAGCCTCTGCAGGCAGAGACAGAGCATGTGCAGCTGCTGCAGCTCCCTCCGCACCCTGAAAACACACATGGTCACACACTCCAGTATCATCAAGGTCTGTCATGGCGTCGTCAAACACACTGAGCAATAAAGATCGTTTGAATCGTCAGCAGGAACACCTGAGCTTCAAGTTTTCCACCAACAGATGGAGCACAGGTTTGTGTTGGAAACTTAAATTAATTTAAAAAAAATAATAATAATCCCATTTTAATAATAAAGGAAATTAAAAAAACGAAATTAATATGTGACTTCACAAATCAGAACTGAGTTTAAAGAAATTTACACATAAACTATTTTATCATGTTAATTTTTTATAATTTTTATGTTATTTAAATTTTTGACTATTAAATATTTTATCTATTATTTTTATTTTTGTTAAGTTATAACTCATTATTTAAATCTTACTTAAAGGTCTACATTATTATTATTTTTCATGATTATTATATATAAATATACATATACATATATATATATATACACATATACATATATATATATACACATATACATATATATATATATATATATATATATATATATATATACACACACACACATAAACATATATATATATATATATATATATATATATATATATATATACACATAAACACATATATATAAACACAAAAACACACACATATATATATATATATATATACACACGCACACACATATATACACACACACACATATATATATACACACACACATATATATATATATATATATATGTGTGTGTGTGTGTGTGTATATAGCTCAGGTGTTCCTGCTACTGTACACACACATATATATATATATATATATATATATATATATTTGTGCCACAAATGAATGCAGAGGGCCCATATTAACAGAGAAAGTTGATAACCACAGTAGTTTTATAAGAGACAACTCAAACAAAGCCTGACATTGATAAACTTCCTGTGTGACCACGACCCTCTGATCAACTTCCTGCTAATAAAAGTAAAATAAGTGCATTAAGTTTAGACTTTTTTTTTAAACATTCAGCTGTTTGTTCATAAACACAAATCAGGTGATCAGTCTCTTACTTCCGGAATAAACAAACCCACACTGACCACGTGACGGCGTTACGCACAGAGCAGTGTTGCACGTGGCGAGCAGCCCTAACACTCTCTACAGTTTTTATCACACAAAACATTTTATCAGTGAGCGAGCTGAACACAGAGGTAAAAGGTCAGAGCTCATCGCTCCCTGCACGTGTGATTCTCTCAGCTAGCTACCTTTAGCTGTTAGCTAACCATCTCGAGCTGCGTCGATAAACCGCGCGTATCTCTGCCTCATTTCAGCGTCTCCGTTATATCACTTCACAAACATCACCAATACACGAACACACACGCGCGGGTTTTCACAGTTAAAGTCGTACCAGAGCGGCAAGTCCGTTGTCTGACGCCATGTCTCCCAACCGAAGATCGTCTACGAGTTAAAGATGGACCACTGTCAGAGACCACGCATGCGCTGTGTCTTGCGTGGGTCCCGGCGACCGATCAACAGTGACTCATCTTCTTTTTTTACGATCTCTGATCTCAACTTTAACACCGTGTCACGTCACAACATTTAAAGGGCCATATTATCTTAATATTTACTTTTTAATAAATTAAATTTAAATAAGTCCAAAGAGGGTAAAATGAAAAAAATGAGTGACAAAAGGAAAAAAGAATATCTACTGCCCTCAAAACCAAAAACAGTGAATTATTATTTTTTACTTAATTATTAAATTTAATCAATAACAATTAAACAAATAAAACTGAATGAAAAGTATATAACATTTATATGATAATTACTTTATTAAATTCATTGTGTAAATGTTATATCGTTTAAAATAACCACCAATGAGATTAGAAATTATATGATTGATTATATGTTTTTGTTAAAATAAATAAATAATTATAATTATAATCTATCTTTGTTTCTTTATATCTAAATTAATTCTATTTATAACTATGTTTGTTACTGCTTGCTTTCATTTTTATATGGATCTAATTTTTATTTTTAATAATATTTTATGAATTTACTTCATATGTAATCTTGTGTTATCTTGTGCTCCTAAATGTAATGAACACGTGAAAATATTTAATTAAATGTTTTATTTATCTAATTTATTTCATTTGTTTAAAAATAAATAAATAACAGTGATCGATCTGAAGCAATTACTCACTAATACAGTCTGCAGTCTGTGCTGCCCCCCTGTGGTAACTGAATGAATTTCATTTCTAGGTCCAAAACAGGGGGGGGTTTTTGGGGGTTTTTTTTAAATTCAGAGTAACGTTTAAACGGATTTGTGTTAAATCACAATATTATCATGGTAAGCAGACATAAACAGGACCAATGAACTGAAAAATATGATTACAGTAGTAAAATACAAAGACATTGACAAAGAGATTTAATCATGGTTTAAAACGTTCAATGTTTCAGTCTCAGAACACATGATCTCATAATTTTGAATTATTATTATTATGTTATTTTCATTTTATGCTAAAAAATTAAGAATTTGGATATCCCTATAGTTTATGAAAATTGTTTAAATTAAAAAAGTAATATCATTGAACAAAATTTTATTTTTTTCCCTAAAACCGCAATTTAATCTCAAAATGTGAAAATGTTGTAATTATTTTAAAATGTAATTAAGTTTTTTGTAATGATTAAAAATATTATTATGCTGTTATTTGACTCCTCAACCCTGAAGATATGGGGTATAAGTGGTTATAAGAATTTTATAAAATAGGGCTGTCACTATATCACATGTGTAAATATTAAAAAATATAGAAAATAATAATAATTTGTCTAATTTTTTTTTCCAAATGAATCTATAATTACGTAATGTATGAACACTGATATTTAATATGTTATTGTTATTGTCAGTGCTGGTAGTATCTCACACCATCAGGCCAACATTTGGACATTTGATCTAAAAATGTACCTGATGTAAATAAATAAATCAAATCTATATCCTCTGTAAATAAAAAAATAATAAAATAAATAAAAACTTGGGAGTGGCTTTGCTTTTTTGGCAGACTTGGGCTTCCACAGAGGGTGGTACATTGTGCTGTCATTTTTGTAATCAGACGTAATATTTTCCCGTATTAATCAGATAAACAGAGTTCCCTCTGATCACTGTAAATGTTTCTTGTTTGGTGTCTTTTTTAGTAAATCAGGTGAGGTTGGTGTTTTTTTCTGGCTCTTTCTGATTGGTTGGAGCATGAAGCTTCGGTTTCTCGGTGCTGAGCTCCTGTTTTTACGTATTTATGATTTTATTTAATGCGAACGTCACAAACGTTTCCTCCCCCCGCGGAGCTCCACAGTGGACCGACCCGGGCAACAGGAAAACATCCTCCTCCTTCTCCTCCTCCTCCTGCTGGGGTCACAGCAGCCCCCAGCCCGCGCTTTAAAACCAGCCAGCCGCCACCTCCTCCTTTTCTCCTCCCTCCACCCTTCCTCCTCCTCCTGTCGGGGCTGTGAGGACGGAACGCCTCCACTCCTCTCATCTCCGGTCAGCCTGATTCTCCTGCTCGGAGGTAAGATCTCCCTCTGTGCGCTTTTCTGTTTGTCTCGCGTCGCTGCAGACGCATTCGTCTCCTCCTCACCCTCCTCTTCCTCCGCGTAATGAAGCCTCAGATCAGCCACACGACCGCAGAGCTCCTTCATCCCTCCGCTGCGTCTCAGGTTCAATGTGTGTGTGTGTGTTCGGGTGTTTTCGGGCCTAAACCGGCTCTGCTCCTCTTAGAGGAGGAAGGAGATCTGTCGGTATGATGTTCTGATGGAGGGGGGGTCGGGTTTCTGTGAGCTGTAGAAAATAAAGAGAAATGATTATGATGAGGAGGAGGAGGTTTAAAGCCTCCTCCAGGAGGGGAGCAGCAGTTGATTCATTCTCTAAAACATGAGGGAATGATGAAAATGCTACTGCTGCTCCTGGAGGAGGCAGGAGGAGCTCAGCGTTTACCTCCAAACAGATTAAGAGGAGCTGCAGGTGTGTTTGGTATTTATGGCTCAGCTGTTGGTCAGAAAGTTACACCTGGCCCATTAGAGGCAGAGCTGAGTCAGTCAGGGATCCATGAGGCTGCCTGAAGAGATAGTAGATCAGCTGCTCTTTGGGCCAGACGTGGTGATGATGTCAAAGCAGAGCTAACATCTGGGACATTAAGGCTGCGCTGAAGCAGCCAGAACACCCTCGGCCAATCGTAGCCCAAACACCTGCAGCTGAGGACCAATCGTCATCATCGCTAACATTCCTCATGCTCTCAGAGATCCTGGACACCGAGGTCTCTCTGAGAGCAGCTGCGACGCTATGGCACTGATCAGTTCTATTATCGTTGATTAATCAGAGAAACTCGATCAGTTCAATCCACAAAACGTCAGAATCAGTGAAATGCTCTCTAACAGGAAGCTGGATCAGTCTCTGGAAGTCATTTACTGATCATCACTGAACTGTTGGAGTGAAGAGGCTTCTGGGATGGGAGCTGAAACATTTTCAGGAAACTTACAGAAGTCCAGTCGATTTCTCCTTAGCTCCTTAGATTTGAGCTGTTGATTCATCAGCTGATTGGTTTATTGGTTCTGGTTGTTTACAATCATGAGTCCAAGAGCTCCCAATAAAATCTGATATCAGATTTTAGATGGAGAAGTTTTCAGTCAGTGCCTGGAATCTGCCGATCAGGTTGGAGTTCAGGTTCAGACCTGATGTTCGGACCTGAGTGGTGATGACTCCTCTGACAGAGTCACCGTGGTGGATCCTTCTGAGTGTTTCTGTAGCTTCACAGTTAGAAACCTTCCAGTGTTTCTCGTTTGACTTGTATTTGGTCTGCAGCTGTTTTCATGATCTGATTCATTATGTGAGTCATTTTTCTGTTTGTTTTCTGTTCAGATGACACATTTGGACTTTTTTAACAGAAAACAAACAGAAAACCAGTGAAAGCATGGCTGACATGCTGCAGACCGTCTATGAGTTTCTGGCCTGTGTGCTGCTGGGATGTGAATGTGAAGCAGGCCGCTGCCTGGATCCACCCAGCGCCTGTAAAGTGTGTTTAAGTGTGTGTGTGCTTGGGCTAATGGCAGATAAAAGCTCTTAGTGATAAGACTATCAGCCACACAGAGCACTCGGCCTGCTGTCAGTCCTCAGAGACACTCAGCACAGTCAAGTAACCGAGTACTTTTACTCAGCAAGCCGCTGTAACTGCAGCCTCAGCTTCCTGCAGAGAAAAGCAGTGAAGAGTGATTTAAACCACGAGCTACAGAAATAAAACAATAAAATGTCCAAAAATTATCCCTGTTATTGAAAAATAAAAAAAGAGCGCTCCAGAGGGCGTCCCTCCTGGAGCCTGATCGGGTCTGCATCAGTGTGTGGTATCTCCTAATTGTCCTTATTTCATTTGTATTTGTGAATGATTGTTTTTGTTGGATTTCACAATGGTGAAAAATCCTCCCAACAGTTCCTCATTACCAAACTGAGTGATTTCTATCCAAGTCCTGCTGGAAAAACCGACCTAATCCCCGAACCTGCTCGGTGCAAGAATAAAATGTCATAAAACATAATGAAGTGAAACTAAAGCAGGAAACATTAATAAAGAATAATTCATCGAAGTCAGCCTGCTTTTAGATCATTTATGTTTCATGTTTAAACATTTCACTTCCAGCTGCCTCACTGTCCTCCATCCTTCAGACACGGCCTTCATCATTATTGTGCAAACACACGCAAGATACAGTCAAGGCAGCCTCACGTGGTTATTAGAGCAAATGTTGTAAAATTACAATAAAACAACTAAAAATGTATGTGATAACAGGAAACTGAGTCCACCTTAAAAGTTTAGGATAAATCATTCTTCATGTTATTAATGCTGTGTTATCCGGGGCCGGGTGGCTGAGGCAGCAGCCTAAGCAGAGAAGCCCAGACCATCCCTCTCTCCGGTCACCTCCTCCAGCTTATCTGGAGACACAATCTCTCCAGCATGTCCTGGGTACAGAGGAGGCCCCAGGAGATCTTACGTGCATTGTTCAAAGAAAACAGTGATGAAGAAACTGAAGCTGAAATCAGACGTGTTAAAAACCCTGAAAGGGCAGAGGTGAACCATCATCTCTGAGGTCACCGGAAACATTTGAAACTGGATTTTTTTTTAAAATCAGGAAATCATTAGCATCAGTGTAGCCAATCAGAAACAAGGAGTTTACAGGAAGAAGGTCACATGGGCTGATCCAGATTTACCCTGCTCCACAGCGAGGGGGGCAGCAGGGTAAGAAGTGATGCTCCCATCATGCCTCAGGCCTGTTGTACCAGCCTGTGTGGGCAGGTCTGAGGTTGCTTCAGGTGGTCAAGTCAGAGGTCAGCTGACTGAGTTGAAGGAGGCTGGTTTCTCCTTTAGAGATTCCTTCTTCCTAATGGTACAGACGTACTCCAAAAAGATCAAGCTGGGATTTATCAAGTCCAACTGGAGATGACTTCACCCGATGGTCTGACTCCATCATTACCAAAAAACGAGCAGAAACAGAAACAAATTCTGTGAGCTCATCAAAACAAAGCCATGGCCACCATTAAACGTCAGTGCCCCCCCCCCCCTGGGTTATGGTAGATGGGCCCTCCTCTCTGATCCTGGTTTCATCCAGTTAAAAGGGAGTTTTTCCTTTCCACCATCGGCAAGTATATCATAGGTGTTCATCTGATTGTTGGTGTTTTTACCTCACAGTAGTTCTTTGAGGCAACCATTGCTTTGATTTGGCGCTGTATAAATTGAATTAAGGAGCTCGTTAAGAGAAGCAGGTGTTTACAGCAGGTTTCTTCTCGGCCTTTAAGATAAATTAAAGCTGCTGGATGAGTTTATATTGTTTGACCTCCTGCGGGAGGATCTGAGCGTGCTCCTGGGTAACGTTTGGAGGAGAACCGTGACTGTGACTCTCACACATGTTCACAGATCAGGTTCAGCTGAGGGCGCTCTCCTCTCACTGATCTGGTGTCAGATTTTATGGTTGGACGGGGGGGGGGGGGGGTGAAGCTGCTCTGCTGACTCTGAGGACAAGCGTAACCACAGCAGCCGTTAGCAGTGGCTGGGCGTCGCCCGGCTGGGCAAGCTGATAAACAGCAGAGGGGAGGGGAAGGAAGGGAGGAGGACGACGAGATGAAAGGAGGTGGTGGGGGACGGTCAGAGGAAGGATGGAGGATATCCTCCCCCAGCTCTCATGTTGTTTAGGTAGAAGGTGTGCCCCCTCCCCTCTGACAGCCTCGCTGTGACTCTCCAGCAGTCATCCATCCTCAGCAGCTCCAAACACCGTCTGAGTCGTGAGTAACACCTTTAACGCTGAACGCTCTTCATCAGGACGCTGTCACACATCCTCACAAAGCTGCAGCCCCTTCATATACACTCGAGCTCGTTTATCACTGTCAGACTTTCAGCATCAACACAAAGATTCAGATATTCACTTTACTGTGTCTTGAAGTCACCGCGGCAACCCGAACATCACCACAAGTCTGCGTCTACTTCCTGAAACTCTTCGCAGCCAATCAGGGAACTCACTGGAGACAGCAAACTGAGAAATGTAAGTCAAAAAAATAAACACCACAAAAGCATGAAACAATGATTTCTGCTACATAACTTTGCACTTTTGCTGTAACAAAACAAATTTCCCACCCGTGGGACTAATAAAGGTCATCTTATCTTATCTTATAACATTAAGAGAAAGAGTAAAAATAAAACAGAATAAAATCAAAGCTAATCTACCAAAATAAAATCAAAGGAAAAACAAACAGAAACTGCATTTTAAATTCGTTTTGAAAAAATTGTCCAAAAACTTCAACAAAAGCCTCTTAAAGGTTAAAACACTTTTGATTTAAAAAAAGAAATAAAGAAAGAAATAAAATAAAGAAATTAAGAAATAAAGAAATTAAATAAAGAACTAAAAACTATAAAAAATTAAAAAATGCAGCCAAAACTCTGAAAAACAAAAAATATTAATAAAATAAAATAAAAATCGTCTCAAAACTCTGCTGATCGGATGTCAATGGTAAAGGAAACAAAGGATATGAAACAAAGTCCCCAAAATGCCTCGATGCTTCTTCCTACATCCTTCCTCCTGTTCTGTTTCCTTCTCTCTGTTTCCTCCTGTTCTGTTTCTTCCTGGATGTTTCTAGTGGTTTCAGGAAGGAAATGAGTTGACATCATGTCTGAGGCTGTGCTGTGAGAGAAATTGCTCTTCCTCTGATTCTGGATCAGATGAGTCGAGCTCGTTCGTTGGAGCAGCTGATGCGTTCACTAACCCTCTCTCTGTTTTTCCTCTGCAGCTGCTTAAATCAGGTTGGAGCGACTTCCGTGTCCACAGCTATGCAGAAGGTAATGAGTCACTGCTGGAGCGTAATCATCACCACACTTACACCTAAAATATTGCTGCACAATGAGGTTCACACTAAGACTTGAGCTCAGTGAGCAGTCTGTCACTCTGAAAGTTCATTCACACCTTAAAGTGGATGTATTCTCACTGCAGCAGCTTTGCATGATTCACAGCTCAAAATAATCCTTCATGACCATCATCTGTCTGAAACAAGCTGTTGTTGCTGTCAAGTCAGATCTTCTTCTCCTTCTGGTTTGTTTGTGGTTTTCACCTGCTCTTTAAAGTGGTGCCAATAAACTGGACTGTTTTCACTTCCTGATTGTCTCTTCTGATTGGCTGTTTGGCAGGTGGAGGGACGGGTAACTCCGGTCAACCTGCCGTCCTCGAGGGGCCCGAGCACCCCGGGGTCTCCGGCGACGGGCATCGTGGTAACGTCACACTTGCTCAGACGTTCAGATGTTTATTTACTCGTTTCATCCATGGAAACATGATTTTAACACATTTACTTTATTTTACTGACATTTTCTACTTTTAGTAAACGTACTTTTTGTAAAAACCTCTGCAAAATGCAGACTTTCACCACAAGGTGGCAGCGTTTACGGTCAAAGTTCTGCATGTACGATTTTTTTGTTTGTTGAAATTTGAGCTCTGATCAGATGATTTTAGTTCTTTTAGTTCTTCTTTTATTTTTATGTTGAATGTTGAATTTTTATGTTGAGTAACGGGCTGTTAACCAGTTGTAATCCTACCCAGTAAAATTAAACCCTTTTATACATGGAGTACTTGTATTTGTATCTTTAAGTAATCTTTGTGATGATACTTGGAGTGCTCGTGGTAAATGAAGAACTCTCTCTGTCAGGCCCGTGTCAATGACCAGGTGGTGGGCTACAGAGACCTGGCGGCGCTGCCCAGAGATAAAGCCATCCTGCAGGTGGAGAGACCGGACCTGATGACCTACCAACCCCACCTGAGCTTCTCCCCGCTCGACCCGCCACGCAGAGAGGTGCAGGTTTGGATTCTTTAGTAGTTAAGGAACGTTATTGCTTCACTTTTCAACCCTGAAACTGAAATATTTGACTTAAACACTGCTGCTAGTCCATTTGTCAAATGAGCCGACCTCTGACCCCGACTGACAGCACTGATACAGCAGCGTTCAGGGACAGTCGACAAAATCAGAACAGACAGTTTCCATTTCAGCTTCTTCTGCCAATTTAACACTTTTCTCATAAATATTATAAAAAAAAACTGGAGTCACATCACTTCCTGTTTCCCCTCGATGGCGCTGATATGCTGTCATTAAAATCCTGACATCATATTTAAAGTCAGAGGAAAGGAATAATCTGGAATAATCCTTAAAGGAAGATCAGATAAAACTTTTACTTTTTAATGATCATATTTCATAGATATGCTTTACGTTTTTTGATTTTAACTTTAATTTTCTTCATAATATACAGGGTTTTTTTCTATATTATTGAGTGCACATTTATTAAAAGAATATCAGCTGAAAAAATGTGTGTGTGTGTGTGTGTGTGTGTGTGTGTACAAAGAGGTGTGTGTTTACAGGTTATTACTGACACTAATGTAATCCTGAGGCCTGTTTGATGCCTCCAGCTGTTGGATTTTATTAAATCCCTGCAGCATCTATGATGACTGTTCATATCTGTGTTCTCTGCAGAGATCTCTGTCTCCTCCATCCACGTCTCCAGCCTTGTCTCCAACCATGTCTCCTGAGGTAAGCCCTCATCAGTCCTTGCTGGTGGTAATAACCCAGCTCCATTATTCATTTCCATCCCGGTTTCTTCTACACCTTCAGGCCACAGGGATATAAACTGTTTTTAATGAAGTGGCAGTGCTTACATTTTCCACCTGTTCATTCAGGCCAGGCTTTTCTTTAATGCTCTGGTCCGGTGACCTGGAGTCTGGAACAAAGCCCCGCCCACCCGAGTTAACCTGACCCTGTGACACTGAGTAGACCTGCATCTGTGGTCGATAAGACTCACACACAAGCTTTGATTGGTGGTTCATTGGTTCATTTCTTGGTGCCACAGCATTCGTTGACCTTTCTGAAACCTCAAGTGGTTCGTGAACTCGGCTTTTTAGGAAAACAGTGCTTTGTACTTGTTCTCGTCCAGCTTTTAATCGCAGCTTTGTCTTCACCGCAGTGTTGAAACCGTGACACTCGCTAGCCGGGGAACAGAAGGACCTCTGTTCAGACGGCTGGAAACTCCCCTCAGTCAGAGCGCGAAGGGCAAAACAAAATAGGAGCTCCGTTTCTGTCCAGATTTAAAGGACGGGACATCTGTGCAGAAATCACTCTGTTTGGGTCCTTTTTTTAACTTTAATTAGTAAAAAATACATTTACAGCACAAACATGTTCCACAGGTCCAGTTGGTCAAAAGTGAAATAGTGTTGTTTGAAGGAAAAACAGGATTACATGTTCGGATAAGATCAAGTAATCCAGTCCAACTTTTTTATCTGGATTAAACCTTCAGTTTGTGTTGTTCAAAACACTGGAACAGGATCAGGATGATTTCCAAAATATCAGGATTACCCTGATCCCAGGCCGGATTCAAAATTTACAAAGAAAAAAAATGTAATAAAGAAAAGTTATTCCAAGAAGAAAACTAGAACTGATAAACTTAAGACAATAACAAACTTGCACCTGGACTTCAGTTTTCAAACTTTGTCCTATACTTACATTAAAATACTTGTTTTGTAAGTTTATTTATGATGCATTGCATGTCATACATGCAATATGTTTATATTTAGGACTTTAATTTTTATTCATACAGAAAACAATTATATAAAAAAGTGTGAGCTGGGAAGTAAAGTCAAGACATTGGTTTTAAAAAAAGGTTTTGAATTAAGAATGATAAATACAATCATAGTAGATGACAATTAAATTATTAAAACTTAAAGCAAATCCAGCTCATTAAATCACATTGGAAAAATTGTAAATAGTCTTTATTTTTACCTTCTTTGAAATTATTTAAATGTTATGACTTAAGGACATCGTCCACAGTGTTTCTGTAAATGATGGTGATTTGTTGTCAGGTCAGTGAAAAAGCAAAAACAATGAAAATTAAAAAATTTAAATAAATAATTATTTAAAGTTCCTTTATTTTAAGTGAATTTCAGTGCCCCCTGCACCCCAATTAAATTACTGGTAATCCTTAAAAGTTTATATGGGATCAGAACCTGTCCAGTTTTTGTGTGAACAAGAACATGAGCTGGACGAGCTGGATTACATCATCCACCAAAGGAAAACACCTTTAAAAAGCTACACTACAGCCACCTGTCAGCCAAAGAGGCCACACAGCAGCTTTGTTTTATGGGCCTCTTTGATTTAGACATCAAAATTCTCACGGTCAATCATGTGACCCATGCTGACGTTCTGACTCACTGATTGGTCTGAGCTCACCTGTCAGGCCATTAAAGGTTAAAAGACTCTGTTTGCTTCCAGGTGAAGGGGCGCAGGGCAGAAAGTGAGAGCGGTTCTCCTGGAGGATCCACGCTGCAGCTGCAGGCTGGACGCAAGATCAGCACGAGCCTGCAGCATTTCCACCGACCAGGTAACACACACACACACACACACACACACACACACACACACACACACCTGAGGGCTGTCAGGACTCATTAACCCTAAAACCTTTCTCAACCCTGAAGGCAAAGCAGCCGTGTGTCTGAGTTGCGTTGAGTGCGCTCAAATCAAATCAAATCAAATCACTTTTACTGTCACATCACATGTGCAGGTACACTGGTACAGTACATGCGAGTGAAATTCTTGTGTGCAAGCTTCACAAGCAACAGAGGTGTGCAAAAATACAATAACATAAGAACAAGCAAAATATAAGAATGGGTAAACCAGAGTTATATGAATAAATATATGTACAATATAAGAGTGTATGCGCATTACTGAATGTGTATACTAAATATGTATATCTACGTGTGTGTGTGTGTGTGTGTGTGTATATTTTTTAAAAAATTAAATAGAATAAACAATAAAATAAAATATACAGAGGTTGGCAGTTGGACATGTGCAAAACAAGTGGCATTTATATACAGTATGGAGTGAATAATGTTGAAGTTCTGGTAAGTGAGGGTGAGATGTCTATTGAGTGTTCAGCAGTCTGATGGCCTGGTGGAAAAAGCTTCTCTCAGTCTGCTGGTTCGGGACCGGATGCTGCAGAACCTCCTTCCTGATGGAAGTAGTCTGAACAGTTTATGGCTGGGGTGACTGGAGTCCTTGATGATCCTCCCCACTTTCCTCAGGCACCGCTTCCTGTAGATGTCCTGGAGGGAGGGAAGCTCACCTCCAATTATCCGTTCAGATCACCGCACTACTCTCTGAAGAGCTTTGCAGTTGTGAGCAGTGCTGTTGCCATACCAGGTGGTGATGCATCCAGTGAGGATGCTCTCAATGGCACAGCGATAGAAGGTCCTGAGGATGCAGGGGCTCATGCCAAATCTTTTCAGTCTCCTGAGAAAGAAGAGGCGCTAATGCACCTTCTTCGCTGTTTTGTTCATGTGTCCTGACCACGTAAGATCCTCAAGCTGCAGACTCATTTAAAGACTCTTAGCCGGTGTGAAAGTCATATTTCTGACCCTTCATCACCACTTTGGCTTATTTCATGTGTTCGGCCAGATAAACAGCTCAAAAACATTCTTTAATTATCTTTTAGTCTTTTATTTGAGATATTTAGAGTTCTGCACTGTCTTCAGCAAAAAAAAGAAGACAGGAAACATTGGAGAAACCGTACAAAAAAGTTTTTATGCATTTTTTCAGATAACGGGACCAACATTTACAGGAAGCCTCCTATCTACAAACAGGGTGAGCTCTTCCTCCTCTTCCTCACTGTGTGTGTGTCTGTCACTGCTTCATCACTCAGCAACTTCATGCTGTCTCCACAGACGCTCACAAACACGGCGAGGGCAGCGGCGTCATCCAGTCAGCAAAGTTTCCCGCAGCCCAGCCGCCAGATCCCAACCAGCCTTCCAAGATTGAGACCGAGTACTGGCCCTGCCCACCCTCACTGGCCGCCATGGGTAGCACACACCGACACACACACACACATGTGCGCACACACACACACCTGTGCTGTGAGGTCATTGGTAACACTGAGGCTAAACCCCGCAGAGATTGAGTGGCGGAAGAAGAAGAAGGAGCTGCAGGAGGAAGACGAGTTTGAGGACCTCACAGAAGAAGCGAAGACGCTACAGGAACAGGAGCTGGAGAAGGTTTGTGACCGTCGCCCCCCTTTTTCCAGATTCACATTTTGACTAAAAGCGTCATCTGACCCGCAGTTTTGTGGCCACTCAGATCAAGTCCAACCTGGGCCGTCTGATCCTGAAGGAGGAGAAAGAGAAAGCCGTCCACTTCAGGAGGAAGACGCAGTCATTGCCCGACAGAACACACATGCACGGCAGTAAGAGCGCTTGCACACAGCCACCGCCTTCACATTCCCCACTTTCACCACGGAGCACTCCTCTGACGTCTCTCTGTCCACTTCTGCCTGCAGGTTTGTCAGCAGGTGCCTCCAAGTCTCCATCACACTCAGGATCAGGCCTGACCCGAGTAAGTGCTCACACCTGACACGGTGCAGAGTGAGACCCCGAAACTGGAGTTAAACCAGACTTAGACTCACTTTAAGTGACTTTTTTTAAATCTCACTGTAGTAAATGAATAGTTAAAACTGGAATCTGGTTTGAAGTGTTTACAACACAAACAAACATGGGCGGAGCTTCTGGACAAATGAAGCATTTTTTTCTTCCTGAGCAGCCAGCAGGGGGCGACAGCTTTGGCTGCAGAAACACTTCAATTCAATTCAATTCAATTCAATTTTATTTATATAGTGCCAAATCACAACAAAAGTCGCCTCGAGGCGCTTCATAGATACAGAGAAAAACCCAACAATCATATGACCCCCTATGAGCAAGCACTTTGGCAACAGTGGGAAGGAAAAACTCCCTTTTAACAGGAAGAAACCTCCGGCAGAACCAGGCTCAGGGAGGGGCGGCCATCTGCTGCGACCGGTTGGGGTGAGAGAAGGAAGACAGGATAAAAGACATGCTGTGGAAGAGAGACAGAGGTTAATAACAGATATGATTCAATACAGAGAGGTCTGTTAATACATAGTGAGCGAGAAAGGTGACTGGAAAGGAAAAACTCAATGCATCATGGGAATCCCCCGGCAGCCTACATCTATTGCAGCATAACTAAGGGAGGATTCAGGGTCACCTGGTCCAGCCCTAACTATATGCTTTAGCAAAAAGGAAAGTTTTAAGCCTAATCTTAAAAGTAGAGATAGTGTCTGTCTCCCGAATCCAAACTGGAAGCTGGTTCCACAGAAGAGGGGCCTGAAAACTGAAGGCTCTCCCTCCCATTCTACTTTTAAATACTCTAGGAACAACAAGTAGGCCTGCAGAGCGAGAGCGAAGTGCTCTAATAGGGTGATATGGTACTACAAGGTCATTAAGATAAGATGGGGCCTGATTATTTAAGACCTTGTATGTGAGGAGCAGGATTTTGAATTCAATTCTGGATTTAACAGGAAGCCAAAACAGGAGAAATATGCTCTCTCTTTCTAGTCCCTGTCAGTACTCTTGTTGCAGCATTTTGGATTAGCTGAAGGCTTTTCAGTGAGTTTTTTGGACATCCTGATAATAATGAATTGCAGTAGTCCAGCCTGGAAGTAATAAATGTATGAACTAGTTTTTCAGCGTCACTCTGAGACAGGATATTTCTAATTTTAGAGATGTTGCGCAAATGGAAGAACGCAGTCTTACATATTTGTTTAATATGTGCATTGAAGGACATATCCTGGTCAAAAATGACTCCAAGGTTCCTCACAGTGTTACTGGAGGCCAAGGTAATGCCATCCAGAGTAAGAATCTGGTTAGATACCATATTTCTAAGCTTTTCAGGGCCGCGTACAATAACCTCAGTTTTATCTGAATTAAGAAGCAGAAAGTTAGCGGCCATCCAGGTCTTTATGTCTTTAAGACATTCCTGCAGTTTAACTAATTGATGTGTGTTAGCTGGCTTCATGGACAGATAGAGCTGAGTGTCATCTGCATAGCAGTGAAAATGTATGCTATGTCTTCTAATGATGCTGCCTAAGGGAAGCATGTATAATGTAAACAGAATTGGTCCTAGCACTGAACCCTGTGGAACTCCATAATTAACCTCAGTGTGTAAAGAGGACTCTCCATTTACATGCACAAATTGGAGTCTATTAGATAGATATGATACAAACTTCTTTCCTATAGACGTGTATGAAACAGCTGTTTGTGTTTGTTGGGTCAAACTATATAAAATTAAATCTCAGTCCCACAATGTTTCAAAATGGAGGATTAGCTTTGGTATGAAGCCGCACATTAATTGGCTGATGAGTTGTTGCACCGATGGAGGTGATGTCACAGTGGCTCCGCCCATCTTTAACCACCCATGGTGTAAATTTAACGCTCAAAGGACTGGTTGTGTTTTGCAGATGCAGTCGGCAGAGTTTTCCACAGATGGCGATAAAGGACGGCCAGGTATGAGTCCTCGCTCACCTTTTTCATGACATCAGAAAAAACAGCGGCGCTGCTGGTTTAACAAGTTCATTCTGAGCGTGCAGCTCTCACAGACGATTGGTCACATGAGCCTAACGCACATCACATGAAACAAAAACAACCAGAGTTTGTAGAAACGAGTCACCTGTGAGTGTGCTGATGAACTGTGGCTGACACACCTGAGTGACATCACTCGGTACTAACCTCTGCTCTTCCTGTTGTGTCTTCTATCTTTCAGCTGCTCAGGTAAGCATGTCTGTGTGCATGACCTGTTTAACCTGCACAGCCCTGACACACCTGAGCACATTACTGGCCCCGCCCCCACAGCTGTTATAAAGGAGTCTGTGAGCACTGACTCGCTGTTGGAGCCTCTGGTGGTCGTCAGAGGTACTGCAGGTTTGGCACCCGGAGGTCAACGGTTGAATTTAGGTTCCTGCAGCTTTGCATACCTCGACATAAAGAATCAGCTCCTTTTTACCACTTTAGCACACCACTGGTCACTTTGTGACTGTGAATTGTGGACCAATCAGAAACTTCACAGCAGGGCAACTAACCCCACCCTCGTATTTCCTGCAGTCTCACGCCTCTCTAAAGCCTCACTGGTCTGTTATTGTTGGATTATTTCTTATAAAACACTCTCATTAAGTCTTTGTCTCTTTGATAGACAGTTTGTAAGGAGGCCCAGAGAGGTCAAAACACCAGCAAATTGAAAAAAGCAAAAACACAACAGAGGTGATTCAGGTGAACCAGTAATAGCAAACATACATGTACAGTACATGAATCATGTGATTAGAATAGCATCTCTCCCTCAATCAGCACCAACCAATCCTTGGCTTGTTTTACTGTCACTGTTGCAGCTTTTCATCACGTTCTGCTTCATATTGTGAGATTTTGCGATATTTTATTATTTGCTATGTTTTCTGAAGTCGCATTGCATTTGAGCTCTCAGGGCCACAGACGCTGTTCTGTGATGCAGATGCTGCAGCTGCTGAGGATAATTTCAAACAGCACTATGAGGCAGATGTGGCGCAGACCATCAGGAGCAGGAGGGCTTTGATGGCCCACATGTCACGATCCAGCTGATGTTCACAGAGACACTGTTGGGCTTGAGCTTTAACGTGTTGGACTGTAGAAAACTTCAGTGTTTTCCATGAAGGAACGCTTCAGTAAAGATACCACTGGCTTCATTTCCTGTCACCGGCTGTCTGGAACGCTCCAGGCCAGAGATGGAGAAATCCAGAATTTAGAAACAGTATTCCTGACTTGTGCTGACAGAAGCGTCAGATTAATGTGTTGGTTTCATGTGTCGTGTTAAATCAGTCTGAGCATTTTAAATGTGTGTGTGCAGAACGGTGACACTCGCAGGGAGCGCATGGACCGAGGAAACTCTCTGCCGAGCATCCTGGAGCAGAAGGTAAGGTGCTCCCAGTCGCATCGCGGAGCTCTGGTAGAGTAGCTCTGCATGAGTCACAGTTCAAAATAAAACATTTATCTTTAAGATGCTCTTTGTGATTGGGAGCCAATCAGAAGAGAGCTGACTTAAAAGGGGAGGAGTTAAAACAAGGCATTTCCAACAGGATGAACTGGTAGGGGCTCTTCAAGCCTCAGGATCAGATAAAGGAGGATTATGTTGAACTGTGAATCATGCAAAGCTGCTCTGTGAAGTCCAGGAACAAAATTAGACCCTTTTTAATCACTTCGATTACTGATTTTACCTCTGAATTTTGTCTGAATTTTAAAAATCAGTTGACGCGAACAATCAACTGATCAGATCTGACTGGTACTGTCTCTGATATCATTGTAATACTCCTAACTCAGGTACTACTGGCTCGTTACACTGATGTGTACTTTGCAGTGTAGTATCCGAGTACTCCCTCCAGCTGATGGCATGCTGTGTATTTCAGATCTACCCCTATGAGACACTGGTTGTGACCCACAGAGGGCGCTGTAAGCTGCCTCCAGGCGTGGACCGCACTCGGCTTGAGGTGAGGGACGCTGTGCTGGGTAGTCATTTCCTGTCTTCCTTCTCAGTGTCCCAGTTGAAGCTTCTCTGTGGTAGCACTGGTTTCTCTGGTTTCCCAATTTGACTGTTTGAAGTCAGACTTGTTTGCGCGTCCCAGTTTAACTTTAGAACTGATTTACATAAACTTTCTTAGAGGTGGGACTGGTTCCAGTCCTCCCAGTCTGAGCGTCGCTGCAGCACGACTACTTCACTGGAGGTTTTAACTTCTTCTTCTTCTCCTCCCTGTCAGCGGCACCTGTCCCAGGAGGAGTTTGAGCAGGTGTTCGGGATGCCGATGGCCGAGTTTGAGCGCCTCTCGCTGTGGAAACGAAATGAACTGAAGAAGAAAGCCTCGCTTTTCTAACAGGAAGTGACCTCATCCCAACAAATACTTGATAAAGGTTTTAAAGTAGGAGGCGTTCAAATAAAATATCCAATCAGCAGACACACACAGAGCCAATCACTTAACTCCGACACGTCCTCCATCTTACTAACTGTGCTCCTGGAAGCTCGCCGAGGAGCAGACCGGTCCTGGTCAACCTTTTACTGCGACTAACCTTAATCGATACACTGATTACCTGTGCCGCGCATATAATCACCACTGCTTACAGGTCACCACATTATCTTCATCATCTTCATCACATGTAATCTCTGTAGCTCTGTCTCCTCATGTGGATTATTCCCAGCTCCGGGTCTGATCCATGTTAGGGACCTGCTGCGGGTCCCTCAGATTTCACGCCATCTTCAGGTGTTATGCTAACATGAAGCTGCTTCACTTTCATCCTTGTAGTTAGACAGTTAGATGGG
Source organism: Neolamprologus brichardi (assembly GCF_056152115.1). Taxonomy (NCBI): domain Eukaryota; kingdom Metazoa; phylum Chordata; class Actinopteri; order Cichliformes; family Cichlidae; genus Neolamprologus; species Neolamprologus brichardi. The sequence continues at coordinate 28,376,640 of NC_142110.1, forward strand.
ATTATTAGTGGGATAGTAAAAATGAAAATGACCTCTTACAGCTTTTCCAATCATTTCTAGGTCTAGGAAAGTCATTATGGACACCTCATAAGGATTTGTGGAAAGAGCAGACCTCAATCTCCAGCATATCCTGGGTCTGTTAGTCAAACCTCAGATTCAGGAGGATCATGATCTTTATTTAGAGAGCTTTCTTTTTAGTGATGCCCCGTTATCATGGAAGCCTGCAGCTCTTCCACAATCCTTCACAGATCTTCAGAGCAGCTCTGGGAGTTGCAGAGGCTTCAGGAAATCTGAAACCCTCCGGGCTGCTTCAGGCTGGCTGTAATTCCCCTGGAGGCCCAGCTGAGGGCGATCTAAGCTTGCCATCAGCCTGTTCTGTCAGCTGCAGAGAAGCAGGCTGCTCGTGGTGATGATTGTGGTCCTGCAGCTTCATGGTAGCGGTCCTGGTCTAACAGCTGATTGTAATGATTAACCACATGCAGCTTTTATTTATTGGACGATTGTATTTTTTCTGCATTTGTCTGCTACCGTGAAGCGTTTTATTTTGGAAATCTTGTTGAAAATATTTTTGGCTGTATAGCTTTTTTCTGTTTTTAAATATTACTCCACGTGGAGTTCAGACCACACACACCTGCAGTTCCTGCTAGCTCACCTGGTGTCACCTGTGCCGTCTCATCCGTCCCTCGCAGTCCTGTTTCTGTCCTCTGATATAACGGAGACCAATAAACTTGCAGAGTAACGTCTGTCTCTCGAGTCTTTTTTTCACACATTTTCACCATAAAAGTCCTCCGTACCTGCACACCAGAGCTCAGACTGGAACCAGTTCCAACCACACGGCTCAGGGACTGGACTGGTTGTCAGTGTCGAGGCATTCACATATGACCTGGGTTCTTACTTAGCTTCCACTTTTATCATCCAATCACAGTTTTGATCTCCACCTCTGGCTCGACCCCACCCTCTCTCTGGATCTTTTTCCTGCCTTCATCATCATGATAATGATCACCACCACCATCATCATCATCCAATGTCCAGTCTCCATCTCTCCCCAGCAGGGACGCTGAACTCATAGCTGCTCCCTGTCAGTGTGAGAAGTTTAACTGAACATGATAAAGTTTTTCCACACGATGAAAAAAATGCCGTCGCAGGAAGTGAAAGAAATCTGTCAGCGCGACTGTTTGAGCTTAAACTGAGAAATAAATGTGTAAAATTACAGCAAAGCTCTGTAATTTTAACACCAAAAGTTCCTGTTCATTCACAGTGAAAGTTTTTATATTCTTTATTCATTTATAATTTTTCATTTTCCAAAGACATCCAGGGGGCCGGATCGAAGACTTTCCCGGGCCAGATCTGGCCCTTGCACCTTATGTTTGACACCCTTGCTTTTACTCATTTAAAACAAAGATGGGAGTCAAATCATTTACACTGAGCTCACAGCACTGATGTGGGCAGGAAAACACAGCCTGAAAGGTCAGAGTTCATCTGAACACCTCTGTGTGCTCATCTCCTTTGGTTCTCCAGAAGTCTGAGCAGCAGATCTCCTGCTGTGTCACGTGTGACCGAGTCACAGGAGATTGGAAATGCCTCTTCCTGTTACTACAGCGTCACACCTCCCAGCTCGCGGTTGACGGTTTCTGCTGTGAGCAGTCCAAACGCCCCCGACACCATATTTAATTTTTTTAATTAAATTGAATCATCGTCAGCCTTTCCCGCCTGGCTGCGAGCTACTTCACGTGGAGTGAGCAGCAGGTGATGATGTGGAGAGTCCACGTTGCTTGGTAACAGATAAAAGCTGCACAAAGGACCACCTCCCACACCGCACTCTGATTGGCAGCTGCTCGGCGACCCGTTTGCGCAGACGGCGTCCTTGAGACCAAAGCACACACAGACACACACTGAGCAGCTGTTGTTGAGTTTTTATTGAATGAGTGAAACGTCTACAGAGATGAGGCCTCGGAGGAACAAATCCAGCTGCTTACAGACAAACATCCAGATGTTTTTTCCTCTCTGTACATTCGGTGAGATATGTTCTAAGAAATGAGGCCTGGCAAACACCCCCCCCCACCAAAAATAAATCAAGAGTCAAATCAAACCCACGCAGGTCCTCATCACACCTGAAGCACACCTGAAACTCCCTCCTCCTCTTTGTGTGAAGAGCTCTTCTGTTCTACTAAAACTGCCGGTCTCAATCAATTTCAATCAAAAATGACGTAAATTATTATTATTGATGATTAAGATTACTATTTACATCCAGCTCAGAGATGAGGAGGATCGGTGGTTTCTGACGGCCGTCATTTTAAATGATTCAGCTTTATTCTGCGTCAGCACTCAAGCCATTTATTAACAGATAACTTTATTTATGTACACTTTTTTAAACTTTTTTTCCTCTGATAAGTTTCACAAATTATAATTTTCAGATTTTCTCTGATTTGTTTTTGAATATTCCACATGTGTTTTTGACAGAATTCTCTTTGGAGTTTTTAATTCATTAAAATATTTTCTCAGGCTGTCATTTCCATTTTTCTCAGATATTTTTGACCAATGATTTTAATAGAATTCTTTTATAACAATTTTCTCAAAGAGCTGCGATGGATTTGTAAAGGTGCATTTCACTGAAACGCGCTGGAGCGCCAGTGGAGGCCATGTTAAACTCACTCCTGTAAAACAGGAGCATGACGCGTTCCCAGCTTTCCCAAAATATCGCAATATAACAGATCTGTCTGAAGTTCAACCAGCCGAGGAGGCTCGAGTCATTTTTCCAGAATTAGGAGCTTCAGCTCAGAAACTCAGTTTTAATAAAGCAGAACCTTCAACTCTTTCCCTCCACTGCCTCCACTGCCTCCACTCTCGCTCCGCCCCCTCCCACCTGGATAGTTAAAGCCTAAGTCTATGTTATAAAAAAAAACAACAAAAAACATCACATTGAAAAGAGGGAACAATTAAAATATACATATATTATAAATGTAAATACTCGCTCGGCGGAGCTCAGTCACACTATCATTGGCATAAGAAAGGATGGATGTGTGCGTGTATGCGTGTGCGTGTGCGTGTGTGTGTGTGGGCACGAACACAGCATTTGAATGAGCGTCACTTCCTCCCCGGACCAAAGAAGAAAAAAGAAGAAAAAGAGGTGTGGCTGATACGAAGGTGTGGCATCGAGTACCAGCTGCCTCCTGATTGGAGGCATCGAGCGGCGCTGAGACTTCTTCCTGTTCAGTCTGGATCTACGATATTTAACCGATGATGTAATAAATAAAGCGCGGCGAGTCGCTCGGACTGAACGGCCTCGTCTGCCGCTCGTGACGGAAGGAAGGAGGGAGGGGAGGAAAGGAAAGGAGGCAGGGAAGGAGAGAAGGAGGAAGAGGAGGGGGAGGGTCTAGGCCTGAGCGTTGGTGCCGTTCTTGTCCGGGGGTCCGGTGCTCGCCGGCAGGTTGTTGAGGGAGGGCGGGGCCTCGTGCTGCTTGCTGTCGCGACGCGGCGGCATCCTCTCGTTGATGCGGTCCAGCCCTCGCGCCTCCTCGAAGCTCTGGATCTTGTGCTGCGGGTTGAAGCCTTGAATGGCTGCGAGGAAACAGGAAGAGGTTAGACACGAGGAGACGTCAAGCACAGCCGGGTCAGAAGGTCACCGCCAGCGCTGGATGCCGCCGTCCAGCTTTACTTGAAAATGTATTTTCAATGCTAATATTTTATGACACATTTCAATGATTTCTCCTAAAAATAAATATCAGGTGAAAAAAATTCATGTTATTGTGTAAAAAACTTTCCAGTTTTAAGAAATATTTTTTAAAAATTCTGAGATTTTTCTTTAAAATTTCAGTAAAATACTTCTATTACTTTTAACAAATTACATTTAATTTATAAATTGTCAAAAATGTAAAATGTAAAGAAAACATTTAATCAAAATTATTTTCAGCAATATTTTTGTACTTTAAGGATATTTCCAATTAGTAATATATAATTATGGAAATTATGTTAATATTATTTAGATATTTTAGTATTTACTATTTAACATTTTGTCATTTTTATTTCAGCAAATTTTAGTAATAAATTAGTATTTTACTACAGTATTTTATTAGCGTGTAACATCATTTAAAATATTTTTATTTTTACTTTTTATTTTAGAACTTGTGTGTGAACTTTTCCTGTCCTGCTGGCTTGTTTCTGACCCGCTGCACAAACAGTCACTTTTAAAAACACGAAGAGAAGGTGAGGAAACTTACTTGAAACAGGACAAAGACAGCATGAAGACAAAGAAACAGGTGATCAATAATCAGCTCTCACATTAGCTCATAAAAGGTTCAGGTTGAACATTAGACACCAACAGCACAGACATATTTCAGAGTGGGTGAACACAGACAGTCACACAGAGAGTCGGAGGGTCGGTTGCATACCTCGTGCCTCTTCTGCCTCTACGGTGGCTGTGTAAGCGTGAGTAGAAGTGCCATGCCAAAAAACCAATGGAGAGAGAGTGGGAACGTTATATATCAATGCATTCAGTCAGTCACGTTATCAGTCCTGTTAACATGGAGTCAATCATCATACAACCCCACCCACCCCCCACCACCCCACCATCCTGACCACAGAGTCCGAGATTAGAGCACAGCTAACATCTTCTTGGGTTTACGGGGGTCTGTCGGAAACGCCACGCTGCCCCGCAAAGACAAACCACCCGCGCCTGACTCTACCGTCATATCGAAGTGACAATTTTGGCGTCTAAACGTGACGCGGCTCCCAATCGGTCCTGATTCAGTGGTGCAAAGTTCATGCTGCCAACTCCAACCCACCCTGCTCTGATGTAAGACCCGCAGGTTAGTCTGACCCTGGTGATGATGGTTTTTACCAAGGGGACAAAAGGTCGAGGTTCAGGCAACTACTTTTACATTTAATATGAATTCACCTCCATAAATATAGACGTTATACAAGTACATATAACCTGGAATATTGCCACAAGCTGCAGCTGATGAAGTGATCTACATGACCAGATCAGGACCAGGAGTGTGGGTGAAGTTTCCAGGCTTTGTAATAATAAGTATAATCAGCCATAAATCCATGAAAATAAGTAAATGCAGTTTGATATGTGCTTGCTCTCCCTGCAGCCGTTTGTCTTTGAAGGCCAGTGTGCTGCAGAGATGTGCACAGGTTGGTCCGTGACAGGAGAATCGAGGATCGACATTTCCACCAGGCTACGCGTTTCTCGGCGGTTAGTCTCTCGGTGTGAGTGCAGGCATGGGGCGGTTAGTGTTAGCTGGACTCTGGGTTAGTGTTTGGTGGGATGCTCCGCTGCGCTCGCACTCACCGCTCTGCAGAGTCCGCCGACCGCCGGACAAAACACCGAGGGGCAGCGTCCCCGTCGGGGTCAGCCCCTTCAGCTGCAGTACGCTCTCGTTCTCCTCTCTGTCGACACACAAACACAACATCATTAGAGAGTGTCAGCTGATCGTGTCACCGATGAGGCACAGTCGTTAAAAGTTAACTTCAAAAGCCTCCAGACAGGAAGTCTAAATATGACGGCGTGATGTTTTCAGAGACAGCACAGATGGAAGGAGGAGGTCACTGCTACACAACAAACCTGAAAGAAGAAACAAGGACTCCTCCTGACCCGGTTCACCAACATTTTACCAGATTAGTTCTCCAGGTTATTGTTTATGATATAACCAGAGCTCAAAGCTCCACACAACCTTTCATAGCCTCCTGTGTGTTTCCTGTGTGCCAACACAGCAGAAACTAGGAACAAAGCACATGGTAGAGCCCCAGCTTTGGAGCCTTTTTAAGCTCCTGCTTAGGTGGAGGTTCTCTTTATTAGCATCCACACTGAGATGCAAACACATACAAACCTGTTTCTCAGTTTTCATAAGCAAGCTTGTTCCTCTCCACCAGGAGACAAGTCACCTGTTTAGTCTTTTACTGCAGATGACGGTATTTGCAAAAATAACTGAAACATGAAGTGATTTGCATAAAGACATAAAAGCTAAAAGACGTGGTCAATCACTGGCCTGCTGCGATTTCTTTTATTCACCCTTCTAAACTTCATAATAAAGGTGCTGCTCTAGCCAGACAACACATGGCTATTTGTTTCTACTCGGCTGATGTCAGTTCTCTAAAGAAGCCAGGGTTGAATTCATTTGTGGCTGAACTAAATTTTTTTACATATTACTACAGAACAGTCACTCTTTTGTGCATTTAATTAACTACTAAATTACTCAAACTGTACAACAAACTGATTTGTTCAAACATAATATTTGTTTAGGTCAAACCCGAGTAACTGAAGCAAAGTCTAAATATCAGGCAAACACACCCTCGTTTGTGTTGGTTAGGTGTGAAAAAATCCCACCTTATCAGTCAGACTTTGTCCAAACCACACCGACTTTTCACCTGATTATAGCCAAAGCCAATCAGAATTCAGAACGCTTCTGGTACCAAAGACTCTCCATTTCCTAAGATGTATAAAAATTCATGTGCAGATATCTGTTAAACCTGCTAGTTTAGAAAGCATTAATGAGCTTCTGTTAGCAGCAGGTTCAATGAAACACTGCTGAGCTGTTCAGATTCCCGTACACGGGCCAATATACATCTGGTTAACTGGTTGGAACCTGGAGTCATTTTTGACCAGGATATGTCCTTCAACGCACATATTAAACAAATATGTAAGACTGCGTTCTTCCATTTGCGCAACATCTCTAAAATTAGAAATATCCTGTCTCAGAGTGACGCTGAAAAACTAGTTCATGCATTACTTCCAGGCTGGACTACTGCAATTCATTATTATCAGGATGTCCAAAAAACTCACTGAAAAGCCTTCAGTTAATCCAAAATGCTGCAGCAAGAGTACTGACAGGGACTAGAAAGAGAGAGCATATTTCTCCTGTTTTGGCTTCCCTTCATTGGCTTCCTGTTAAATCCAGAATTGAATTCAAAATCCTGCTCCTCACATACAAGGTCTTAAATAATCAGGCCCCATCTTATCTTAATGACCTTGTAGTACCATATTACCCTATTAGAGCACTTCGCTCCCGCTCTGCAGGCCTACTTGTTGTTCCTAGAGTATTTAAAAGTAGAATGGGAGGCAGAGCCTTCAGTTTTCAGGCCCCTCTTCTGTGGAACCAGCTTCCAGTTTGGATTCGGGAGACAGACACTATCTCTACTTTTAAGATTAGGCTTAAAACTTTCCTTTTTGCTAAAGCATATAGTTAGGGCTGGACCAGGTGACCCTGAATCCTCCCTTAGTTATGCTGCAATAGATGTAGGCTGCCGGGGGATTCCCATGATGCATTGAGTTTTTCCTTTCCAGTCACCTTTCTCACTCACTATGTATTAATAGACCTCTCTGCATTGAATCATATCTGTTATTAACCTCTGTCTCTCTTCCACAGCATGTCTTTTATCCTGTCTTCCTTCTCTCACCCCAACCGGTCGCAGCAGATGGCCGCCCCTCCCTGAGCCTGGTTCTGCCGGAGGTTTCTTCCTGTTAAAAGGGAGTTTTTCCTTCCCACAGTCGCCAAAGTGCTTGCTCATAGGGGGTCATATGATTGTTGGGCTTTTCTCTGTATCTATGAAGCGCCTTGAGGCGACATTTGTTGTGATTTGGCGCTATATAAATAAAATTGAATTGAATTGAATTGAATTGGTTTAAACTCGACCTGTTTTTTCAGGCTTTTGTTCTTTGCACATGTTTGTATCTGTGGTTTTATATCATATCTGATATCCTGGGTGTGGGACAGTTTCATTTGATTTTATTATAGTCCTAATTTTCATTTTATGATTTGCACTTCAGTAAAAAGACACCAAGCTGTAATGAAACAGAACGTTCTTGGTTTAAGAAGTGAGTGCAAACAGAAGTAGAACTAAACTGCTGATAGAGATCAACTCAGTCATAAAGACGGACTCAAGATAAGGTGCCTGCGATGCTTTCCTGAGCCTTAAAATAACAGCAAGACATTTTCTGAAGAGGAGCAGTCACACTTTAAGGACAAATTATTCTGACACACTTCCACAGAATCAAAGGAGGACAAATGTAAACGACTGAGAAACTCATTAGCCTTAAATCAAAGTGGAGCAAAACTCTCAGTACTGTGCTCCAACAACCTCATTATTCCACATTTTAGAGTGACGATTAAAAAAAGAAAGAAAGAAATCGTACAGAAAAAGGACTTAAACCCTCTCCTGCTTCTAAACACTTTTAAACAAACAATTTTAGTATACCGTAAACTTCCCCCAAACCTTCAGGAATATAAAACACACCTGAGCACGGAGAAGACGCGAGCCATCTTTCCAATCGCCCGGATCTTGTTCCTGATCACCTCCTTCCTGACAGCCGGAGCGCCACCTGAGGAGCAGAATGGAAAAAGTCTTGAAAAGTTTGGTGGCATTTGAAATGAAGAACTCGAGCTATACTGCGGAAGCTTGTCAGGGTCGACGAAACGGTCGTAAGGATATTAAGATGCGAGTCTGACTCTTTTTAGAAATTGAGGCAGAACTCGATTTAACCAAGACATCTGCAGAACACAGTGAGAAAAACCTCAGAGCCAAGCAGCTGGGTCGGAGAATTCAACCGTGTGAACCAGCCTTAAATCAGAAATAAGTAACTTGTGCACAGAAATAACAAATACACAGACTTTAAAAAAGTCACATGCATAGAAAAATACACCAAATGTGCAGACTAGTTATGACCTGATGGGAATATATCAATAACTTCTAACTACCACATAATAATTTGAGCAGAGGAAAAGTATATTTTTAAGCAAACAAATTTGTCTAAAATTTCGCAAATTCAGTGAACCGTCACACGAGAAAACATATTTAAACCCAATGAACCCGAGCACGTCACCCATGCAGCGAGTTTTCAGTAAGTTTAAAGCATTACGACACATTTATAGTTCAAGTTTCTCCCAGGGGTGTCAAACATAAGGCCCAGGGACCGGAAGCGCCCTAGAAAAGTAGTTGTCTTTGGTAAATGTGATTGAGGGAATACATTTTGGACTTTTAACAGTTAAAAACATTTTCTTTCAATCTCAGTTTGCTGCAGTAAATTTGATCCAGTTTATTTTCCTGAGTTTTTTTTTTAATTTGATTCCAGAGCTCATCATTCAAAAATACCCAACAGGCTCCTCTTTTTTCATCATTCCCCGTCCACACAAGTAAAGACTATTTAAAAATAGTTTCCTCAGTTTCTTGAGCTTCAGGCCGACACTGATTGAGCTGTCGGAGTGGATTCACACTTCTGCCCATTTCATGCTATAGGTTTTTATTCCTGAACACTCGTAGAGCAGCTTTGTATGATGCACAATTCAGAATAATGCTTCTGTGTCTGAGCCTCAGCTCACTCTGAAACAAGCTTTTTTAGCTCATCTTCCTGACCTGAAACTCTGACGGAATAAAACATTTATTTCTTCCTGAATCAGTAAGACTGTAAACCCCACAGCAGGTATCTCCTTCATCTTCCTCATAACCGTCTCATTGTTAGCAGAGATTATCACAGTAATAATCAGCGAACCACAGAGAGGGCGGGGCTAATAGCGACTGCGCTCTCGCAGTTATGAGCCAAACTCGTTCTAACAGCTGCCGCCACACATCGACTTCCCTCAGGGTTTCACTTCCTCCCTGGGCCCCAACGCATCTGATTCATTTACATTCAGTGCTAAGCACCCGCTGCAGGTCGCCATGGCAACACGCCAGATACTACTGACAATTTTTTTTTTTTTAAGGCTTCTCTGACTCGCCGGCCTCCACAGTCAGCCTGTCAGCAGCTAATAAAACACCCCAGAGCACCATCTGGCTGGCACACAGCACTTTCAGTGAAGCTGATGTAAACCAGAACATCTCAGCCCTGCTCTCTATGACATCACAGAGATCCAAAAGTAGGGAAAAAAAAAACAGGGATAAACTGGGTGTTCAGAGCAGTGTGCATGCTGAGCTTTGGGCTCACAGAGATTACTGAACACAGACTGAGCTCATGATTATTTATCTTACCAGCTTATTTAGCTTATCAGCTCGACTGTAAGAAAACTAAAGCTTTCAGCACAAAGTCGTGTTTTTATCACCGCCATCTGAGGTCAGTGTCGTGTATTCAAGGATAGTCTGATATCCTGTCTCACTGCTGCGAGCTGCACTTTATCTAAGAAAACCACACAGAATTCACTGTGAAGACAGTGAAAATAAAACGTGTGAACCTGCTGCAGGAGGTATGTGTGACACCCTCGTGACCATGTGAACCTAACATGACAAGAAATGCAAAGGTGCCAAACTGCCGTCCGTGCAGGTCGAGCCTTACTGAGCACGTGTGGAAACTAAATGGGGGTGGCTAAAGGCGTTCTTACCCTCGCCCGTGTCGTCGGCTTCGGATAGGAGCTCGTCATCGGAGCAAATGTTCAGCACGTTCACCAGCATCTCCGTCACTGTTTCAGAGGACACACACAGCGGCATGTCTGATTGGTTATCACAGAACGCAAACTTTAGAAAGATCCTCCCTCCTCTTTGACCCTCACCTTTCTCTCCAACGAAGGGCAGAGACCAGGTGAAGACATCCATGAAGTTGGGCAGCCAGTAAGGGTGAGGGGAGCAGTTAAACTGCCGGATGTTCATCACGTTGTTCTCGTATTTCAGCACCGCCGCTGAGGACCCCACACACACACACACACACACACACACACACATTATCTCGACTCCATCAGCCTGCCTCCTGCTGCCATGGTTTCCCTCCTCCTCTGGTCCTCTTACCTTTGTTGTTGTACACATCCAGGTAGTTGGGAGCCGAGAAGATTGTGATTAAAGAAGGAAACCCCGTCGTCTGACTTTTCCTGTACATTCGATACCTGCAGGAGACAAATGGACAGTGCTTTAAAAACACTGCACTTCCTCTAACGTCCACGAGGGGCGGGCAGGCCGCACACACACACACACACACACACACACAGTCATGAAAACACACTTTTGTTTATAAACAGCCGTAATGAACTCACCCAGCGTCCTGAGCTTCATGTGCTCGTATTACAGACAGCAGGTTATTGTTCATCAGAAAGTCACAGACTGCCGGGTAACTGAAACACAAACACGACAAGAAGAAGAGTTTTAAAGAACGGCTTTTACAAGACACACACACACACAGATGGAGGTGATCTCACTGAACGTGACGAGCATCAGAACCACCTCCTCCAACCCACCACAGTTACCATGACAGCTAAGAGGGCTGCTCAAACTCGAGTATGACAAGCGATGCTGAAAGCGCTAAAATTAGGATTAATTAAGGTCGGGGCTTTACACGGGGGGGAATCAGATCCTCACAGAAATGCCAGCTCACTTCAGAAAATTATACCCAACACACACACACACACACACACACACACACTTCCTGTTTAGAGTTTTTTTCTTTAATCCACACTCACTCAACTAAAAGCAAAGCCCAGAAATGAATCCCCTTCATCACTTGACTAAAGTTCAAGAAGATGATTCATTCAGCAAACCACACATTAAAGAAGATGGAGGCGCCTTCATGAAGCTCAGTCTGCATGGGTCAGGTGTTCAGGTGATGTCACACAATCATCACTTAAACCTGAGTTTAGGCCTGAGCCTGAGGCCACCAGCATCATGCAGCCCGAGGCTTACAGTTGAGGAACATTTCAATTTATTTTTGTATAACACCAAATCACAACAGCAGCTACCGCAGGGAGCTTAATAAAGACCCCACAGTTATCACATGACACCCTTTGAGCAAACGCTTGGCGACATTGGAGAGAAAAAACTCCCATTTAACAGGATGAAAACTCCAGCAGAGGTCACCAATGCTCCGCGTCAGGAAGTGCAAGAAAACATTCTGTCTTAAAAACTGCAGGGAGCTATCGGTTTACTTTAATAAAGGATACACTTCCTGTATCAGTGATTGATAGGAGCAGACTTTTATTGAGCAACGTTTCAAAAAAACAAAACAAAAAAAACTCAGACCTTTTTTCTGACCCTAAAAATAGAGACGGGAAGTAAACATCTGATGCTGCTGCCTCTGTTCTTGAATTATTTCACGTTAAAATCGATGCAGCGTCACATTTTTCTCTCACTGTATATGTGTCCTCCACCCTAAGTAAGGCCGTCTTTACTTCCTGTGTGGATCCTCCCAGTCAGTCGTGTCCAGTGGTGGGTCTGAGACGCCGTCTGAAGCGACCCAGATGCTCACTCAGGTTTGTGTGTGCTGACTCGGTAATAAAGGCCAGGCGGCCACAAACATGCTCGCTGTAATGAGTTCTGTAAATGTCGAGCTACTGAAACAAACTAATGGTGGATAAAAGAGGCTTAGAAGCAGCTTTCGTCGCCCTGTGACTTCCGAGCAGTGTCAACGCTGCAGATTCAGCTTAAATATTAAGACAGAGCAGGGAATGCTAATATTTTTTTTCAGTATCTGTGTGACCGCGGATTTAACGGCACTCACTTATCCACAGATAAGCCATTGTTTGTAAAAGCTTTAATCAGAACGGATTAACAGAGCGCTCTGCTTTTTGGTGCTCGGGCGGCAGCGGCGTGGCTTGTACCTGTAGAAATAAGAGCAGCCTCTGACACTGTTGTGGCAGAAGTGTTCCTGGGTCTTCTCTGAGCCGTAGTCCTCGCCCGGGTCTGACCACAGCAGGTCGCACATTGGCCCGAATGCCGGAGGCTCCTTAAACCGGTCCAGCTGGAAAAAACAGGAAAATTTCAGATAATTTAAACTCTAAAAGAGAATGTGTTTATAAACCACCGCCATGAAGAGTAAATCGTTTCCAGCTCTGATTCTTCTAATATCTTGATGCATTCTCAATCATCCAGGTAAGTAAATCCCAAGAGGCTGATTCTGTTCATCTGGATGCAGCATTTTCAGTGGGAGAAATGTTTTGTCACTCATCACTCATTAAGCATCAAGGAACTGACCTCACAGGCCCATTGTTCCTTCAGTGGGCTAGTTTCAGTCATTATGCAAATGTACTGTTTATAAGATTGTGGAAACCTGCAGTCAGCTGAGACTGAAGAAGTCACTCGGATGAGTGACGAAAGCTTCTCCCACTAAAAACGCTACGTCCAGATGAACCGAATCAGCCTTTTGGGACAAGAGCCAAACTCTGTCTCAATAACTCTCTCAATCTTCCTAAGGCCCTCCTCCCTAAAAGCACACTTTTTTCTGATTGGCTGACCCCAGTAAGCCAGCCATGGGCCAGCACATGTCGTAAACAAAGAATTCAGTGAAGTCAGATTCAGGCTTGTGGTTTATAAACATTTACAAACATTTACATTATTATTAGAAACCGATGAAAAATGCAAAACTTCAAACTATCAGTGACGTGCCTACTGAAGTCTCTGGCTGTCAGCCCTTCGTGATGTAACACGTCTCACCTTTCGTATGTCATCCAGGCAGGTGATCTCAGGGCTCAGACCTCCGTGCACACACAGGAACTGCTGGTTGAGGAGGGCGGCCAGAGGCAGGCAGTCAAACGCCTCCATGCAGGCATCGTATACACGCTCAGAGTACTTTATCTTACCTGGAAACGCACACACACCAAGGTCAGCTGCAGTCAGATAAGCGGTCTCTGATGCTGGTGTGTGAGGACAAACACTTACACTCCTGCTTGAAGGTGAAGTACTCTGTGAGATGTCGGCACTCGTGGTTGCCTCTGAGGAGGAAGAGGGTGTTGGGATGGTTGACCTTCAGGGCCCACAGGTACAGTACACACTGCAGTAACACACACACACACACACACACAGGGATAATCGTGAGAAACACCATCACCTGACTCCACGTGAACAGTTCTCTAAGACTGATGGTGTTAACCGCTCCTGGGTTCAAATTCTCCTTCAGTTAAACAGTCCAGCTGTTGTTGTGAGTGATGTGAGCTTTTAAGGTGGGGAGAGGCAAGACCGTCATGGTGAAGATAAAGCGCAAACATAAAAGGTTTACGCTGAATGTGACATAATAATCAGGATGATAACGTTGGATTATTATTCCCGGTTCACCGCCATGACTGAAGGTGGAGGCCGGCGGAGGAGGAGGTCTGCAGGCTGTGAGATGACTAACAGCAGCCCGATGCTGTGGGATGATCCGCCGCTGTTTACTGACTCTGACAGATTCATTAATTATGGGGGATTAGTCGATGCCATTATTGATCGCTACAGGCCGGGGCCGACAGTCCTCGAGCAGAAACTCTCAGTGCAGAGGGAATACGAGTATCATGGAGAAAACTTCATCTCCATCAGGGAATAAACTGCTGAAGCACTGTTATGCAGTAAACCGGCAGCTGACGGACGTCATCCTCAACCTCCAAACAAACCCACGGATCCTTTCAGCTGCCACTCACTCCTCCTGTGTTTTTGTGCACCACCTGTTTCAATTTAATGTTTTTCCTGCTCTGAAGGCGTCGAGCTGTTCAACTGAGCCGAGCGCAGAGGAAGACGAGAAGAATAACGAGTGTTGGAGTCGGGCTGCGTGCACGCTGTCATTCCTACATGCGATTATGTAACTTCATGGCGCTGGTAAAGCCACGGCTTGTGTCAGACATGGGTGACTTTACGCTCGTGTTCCCTTTGTTAGTAAAAGAGCAGCTGCACGCTTCACCATTCAGCCTTTGAAAGATGAGACTGGAGAGAACAGCAAGAAAACAGCAAGACAAAATAAAACTACACAACCTCAAAGAGACAGGAGACGACCTCAAACTGGTTAAATTAATTTTAAAAATTGAGGAATTATCCTCAAGAATTTCTGGTTTGTGGCTAAAAAGTGAAGATTTTTAGCAGTAAATGAGATTCCTCTTAGTTTATGGATAATCTGCAAAACTGTCTTTTCTCCAGAGAGCAAACAGTTTGTGCATCAGTCTGCAAACATGTTTATTTGTGCTACAACGTTTTAACACGGGGGCCGACTCACTTGTGCTGGACGTCACAGGAACTGAAGCATGTGGTGCTGCCATGATCATGTGGTATGACTAAACACTCAGATTTGAGCTGCAGTTAAAACTTCTGAGAGACTTTTTCTGCCCAATTAAATGTCTGAAAAGGTCAAAAAACACAAAAGACATTAGAGCAATCAGCTGATTCAGCCGTGACTCAGAGTCGGGACACGCAGCACGCCGTTCGGTCTGCGGCTGTTGAGTCGTCTGGAAAACGAGTCTTTATGAAGACAAATGACCTCTAAACTAACAGAGTTCAGTCAAGCATCTGCTGCTGCAAACTGAGTGTGACTTTGAAACAGGACAATGACACATGGCGTCTCTGAGGTCCAGACAGAGCTGAGGAGGAGGAGGAGGAGGAGGAGCAGCTCCAGGATGTCCACTAATCCCAAACAAGGAAGCACGACGGCAGCCATACAAATGTCAGCAGTTCCATGCCAGAAGACGCCCGGTGCTCCCTCTGATGGGGCGCAGCTGGAGTTTGAGTGTGTATGTTTGTGTAAGTGTGTGTGTCTAGCAGGGTGTGTTTGTGTGGAAGAGTGGGTGTGGCAGTCAGGATGGCAAGGGGGCAAACAGTGTGCCTTTTATTACCCATGACTATTTAAAGATGCCCTGCAGAGCCGTGTGGGCCGAGTCTCCAAATGTCACGCCAGGATTTCTGTACCAACACATCCTGACAACTCCAACACAATAAACAAGACGACTCCGAGCTCCGCACACACTCCCACAACAACCAAGAAGGCTGAAGACGCACAGCAAACCTGGACGGGTATAAGTACGCAGGAGCTAACGAATAAATGAGAGAAAGCCCCAACTGCCAACTAATACCCACAAAAAAAACCCAAAAAAAGATTCAAGACAAGCACAAAAGAAAGACCGAAAACAAGAGCAAAAAAAGAAGAAAACAACCGAAGACATACAAAGTGACCCAAAAAACAAAAAAATAATGAAAAAAAGACACAAAACAAGAGCACAAAAAGTATAAAAATGCAACAAAGAAGCACAAACAACATTTCTTTCCTGTGCCGAGGAAGCTACAGACACGCACCTCGATGCTGAAGTAGCCTCGGTCTACGTAGTCCCCGAGGAACAAGTAACGGGTGGTGCTGGGGGACCCACCCACCTCAAAGAGCTTCATCAGGTCGAAGAACTGACCGTGGACGTCTCCGCACACTGCACATACAAACACAACAAGCTCAGCGTTACTACAGCCGCTTTCAGACACAGGCTGAGCTGAGAGGAGGATGATTATGAGCTGTCGCTCATGCAAAGCTGTAACATTAGCGTTAGCAGACCGTGTTCTTTCATCATTAACAAAGAGGAAAACATGCTGGTGATAAAGTCTCAGCTGACATCTTTAAATGTCTCTGCACGTCGCTCATATACCGAGTGGGCGGGGTCAAGGCGAGGGTTTACCTGTGATGGGGGCTTCCACCTCAAGCATGCATTTCTCCTGCCGGAGGATGGCGGCACCCTCGTTGATGATCCGCAGGGCCGTCTCCTCCTCCAGCCGACCCTCCTTTACCAGATGGGCCTTGAGCACCTCCAAACTGGGCCTCCCGTCCACGTACAGCTCTTTGACCATCAGGCGGTCTCCAGGAGGATACGGCACGGCTGCAGAGAGATAAAAGAGAGAAGGGAAATGGTTACACTGTGACCTCATACAGAACACACAAAACATTCACCCTTTACTTTAAAGGGGCTCCATGCTGCGTCCAGGGACAGAATTGTTACTTTTTAATGATGATATTTAATGATATTGAACAGGAACTCGTATTCCTGTCCTGCTGACAGGTGATCGCTTGCTGTAATCTTTAATAAAGGTTGGTCTGCTGTTCGGGTGTTTTCTGGCTGTTTTTGTGCTGTAACATTCCCACGCTCAGATAGCGCCTCGTTAGGAATGCTCTTATCATCAGCGAGGTCACGACGTGCCTTTGCAGCACACCTGAGATCAACCGGGTACCCGCGGCTTTGTTTGCAAAGAGCAGGCCCACTGACTTCAAATCCAAGCTTATCCAGGTCACACCTCAGAGCCAACCACGCAGGCCCACAGGCAGATCAGCGTCGGTGAGGTGTCCGCGGCATGTCGGGGCTCGTCCTGAACACAAAGCAGCAGACTGCGGCGGCACGGCCCAGCCATGCAGGAAATACCAAGCAGCTTATTTCAAGAAAACCCATCGCTGCTCACAGAGTCCAGCAGGCAGGGCCGAGCTTCTACACCCACGGTTACTAACGTTCCTTAAAGGTGTTTGGACCAACGCTGTAAAACCGCTGCTGTAACAACTGTTACTGAGCAGCTGAGCCCGAGCAGATGCACTGCAGCAGGAATCAGAATCACAGTTAAAGAATATATAAAAGCAGGAGGAGAAGGACACATAACATGACTGTCTGCTCTCACCTGCACGGTCTAGGTCATGTGATACATTTATGACCTGCAATCACCTGTCTGTCTGTCTACATGAACTCATGAGAGGCGGGTCAGTGTGCGCTGTGATTGGTCACAAACATGTATTTTGTGTTTTTATCACCTTTCCCCGCCACACCGGCTACGACCGCCCAGTTCACCTGCTGTGAGGTCAGAGGCTGTTTGGTCACCTGACTGCTGCGGTGACATAAACATGGTGATGCGAGCTTTGCACCGAGAGGAAGTTCTAAGAAGACGGGAGCAATCACGCAGACACTGAATATTCCTGAACACTCGCTCCTGGCACGGCGCTCTAGTTCAGCACGCACCTCTGAAACCAAACCAGGCCGCACGTGTTCAGCCAATCACGTCGCAGCTCCTCGTGAACTGGTTCATCGAAGTAAAAGCAGCTGCGAGTCCCCACCAGACAAATTTATCTGCCCGACAACTCGGAAGTGAGAGTGGAGTGTGTGAAGAGAGAGAAAAACAAAACCACGATTGTGAAAAGGAGGTGTTGCCGACCGCTGCAGGAAGTGGTATTCAAATAACCATCAGCAGGAGGGACACAGGAAGAGTGAAACTGCTCAGATGCTTAGTAAACTCAGCCGCCGCCCCGCGCTTTGTTTGCTGTTGAAGCCACGCAGCTGCCTGCCAGTCAAACATAAGCAAAGCAGCGAGCCGGCCCAGCACAGATGGCCGCTTGTTTCTGTCTGTGCCGCCAGCGAGCAAACACCAGCAGAACACACAGAATCAGACCTGAGTGCAAAGAAACTTAACTTAAACACAAGCAACAGAACCCACGGACTGAAGCCCACATGCCAAACATGGAAGACCCCCCCTTTCCTTATTTTATTTATTTTTTTTCGGGGAGGGGGGGGCAGTGCTGTCTATGGACTGGTCTGAGGCCAAACCATCACAGCTAAGGCTTCAGTCTGAGCCTCACATTAACGCCGCCATGCAAACATCTGCACAGACGAGAATGAGAACTCGTTAGATAAGAAGCTCATTTTCATCTTGTTTGAATATATATGAACTCACAGCTTCCTGCAGCCGACGCAGCCATCGATAACGAGCAACGTTAACGTGACCGACAGAGAAAAGGAACTGCTCAGGAACAAACCCCACACAGCCGAATAACCCAAACTGACTCATCCACACAAGTTAGAGCAGGTCGGGCTGCCAGCTTCACATTACTGTTAATAACCTGCAGTTGTGTGTGTGTGTTACTTTCAGTCTTGCCTCGAGTTCATACTTGAACACCTCTGCACAACTTCACGCATCTACCACAAACCGAGGTCAAACGCTAGCGCCTGTTAGCTTCAGCGTCACACCTGAGGAGCAGCTCTGTCATCACCTGGATGGTTACCACCTCCTTCCCATCCTCCCTCTGCTCCACTCTGTGTGTGAGGAGGTGCACCCACAGCAAGGCTAAGAGCAGCGAAAGGAGAAACTAACGTGATGACTCTCATACTGAGCTCCAATCACACCGTAAATACCTGTCTAACTTCATGTGACCCTTAAAGTGCTGCAGATGTGCACCTTTTTGACTGCACAATGCCCGAACGTACAGGGTGAGGGTTGGCGTGTACCCCTGAGCGGGACAGGCCCCAGACGGCAATCTGTGCTCGGGCACACCCCAAAAAGTCTCATACCACCTTAACAGATCAGCATTTTCCTTCCTTTTGATGTTGGATGGAATAACCATAAGATTATAGGCTTTGGAGAACGTGCTGACCCGATTCTCTGTGGGTGGAGTGGACGGGGTCCAGGGTGGAGCTCCATCACAGAGGCCAGGACAGCAGAGCAATCCTGCTGCATCCTCCAGCCCGTCACCATCAATCATGAATGAGGACAGAATCATTACACATGCCGAGCGAGGCAGACGGCCCGACTGATTCGATTACCATCGGTAACTAAACCAAAAGGCCAGAACACACATGCACGCGCATACACACACACAGGGTTCAACAGGAAGCTGCAGATTGGGCTGCTGTGATGAACTACAGCCATCAGCAGCAAGCTGCTCAGCCTGAAGTAATTACATAATTCAATCGAGCTGATTCAGGGCTGCAAACAACACGTGGAAACATCCCAAAGAAAATTCCCAGAATCCAAGTAGAAGCTGTTCTCTGTGACCATTCCCAAACCAAACAGCAACCAGGTTGTCATCAGAGAAAACCAACAGTGAGACTGAGTGCTCAGGGCAGCTTATCAGAAGGATAAGGTTCTGGACTTTCAAAAACGAACTGATAAACTCTTAGAGTGGATCTGGAAATCCATCCAGAAATTCCTGGAAGAGTTGTTGTGTTGGTGCTCACAGAAAAACAATCAAAGGTGATTCTGAGCAGGTAAATCCAATCAGAGCCGGCCGTATCGGCTTCCTGAGCGGCGGCACCGGCGTTAAGGAGGTCTGTGTAATGACCAGTGGCCCTCCTAAGCTTCTCAAACCCGGTGAGCATATCAAACATGACCCTACCTGCTGCTTCACCCGACACCACAACGACTCAGAGAGAAAGCCGTTTTATTCTCCAGCAACCACCAAACTGGGCTCCAGCGATGGCCCATCTGTGCAGTGCTCCTGATCAATCAGCATACATTAGCCGGCCTAACAGTCGAGTCTAAAACACGCTAAAAACACTCAAATTCATTGATGCTCGGAGCAGCAGGAAGTTATTTTAGGCTTCAGTGATTCAACAGGAACCAGAGTTCACAACCCAACGCCGGCCGTTTTGGAAACTCCTAATAGCTTCATTACTTCCCGTTTCATCATGAAGAAATGATAACGACATTGAACTTAATAATAAGCAGGTCTTACAAAACAGTAGATGTTGGTGAGGAGCGGTGTCTCTCAGACTCATGGTGCCTCTGCAGATGAAAAGTTCTGTTTAAATCTAACAGGATAATTTCATTGATGGCTAAAGTGGGACATAACAACTTTTTAAGGTGCCATCAAAAACTCCAAAAATAAAATAAAAGCAGAAGTAAAGAGAGACACTATCCACCACCATTTTAATATTATTAATATTGTTTCCTGATTGATAATGATAATAATAATAATCATGTGGTTATACACTGTGAAATCGCCACAATCATAGCATAACTAACTAAATAATTTGTGAAATTAAATGGCAGAACATTTCAAATATAAACTAAAACACTAATGATACAATAAAAAACTAAAATATAAATTAAAAAAATCCAAAATAAAGATGAACTGAATTATAAAATGTTTAAAAAATATATAAATATATATATATTTTCATTAAATTATAAATTAAATTGATAGGTCTTTAAATGTGGGGTGTGTGTGCAGGGTTTCGGAGAGCCTGTGATGCTGAGCAGGAGGTTGCCTCCGGGCTCGGATGGGCTCGTCTCGGGGGTGTTTGTTCTGCAGAGCGGTGAAGCACCAGCTGCTGCCTCTCAAAGAGCTCTGAACACCGCAGAGAAAAACCGCAGCAGCAGAACGTGGCTCAGTCCTCCACACAAACCTCAATTTCAAACTCATTTTCCATAAACACACACAGCGGGGCAGATTGGGGGGCGGGGGGTTGACGAGGCCAGTTTATTCACCCCCTGAACCATTACGAGGCCAGCTGCCTGCCGCACACGGATCGGTGTATACCCGCGGACAGGATCCAGGTATCCGCGGCGTCGTGCGGACTTTCCGCGTGAACCTAAGCATCGAGCGTGGCTTGACGGCGGGCTGTCACACCGCACACCTACATCTGGAGTTCAGGGCTGCTAAGCTAAAAGGCTAAGTTGTTAGCTGCCGCGGCATCGATTAGCGGGCTGATTGATTGGCCGGACTGCCTGTTTCCCCCTGCCTGATGGAAGAGGCGTTAAAGCGGGCAGCTCGGGGAGAAGTCACCGCTAACTGCGGCTCTGACATCCAGCTGCTCACATTTAGCGAAGCCATTAGCCCCGACACCCGTCAACTTCCTGCCCCAGGAAGGCGCTCTAAAGCCGGACAGTCACGTACCTTTGACGGGCCGCTCCGTGGTGGAGAGTTTGCTCTGGTCTTTGGCCGACATGCTCCCTCCCTGTGGGCTGCGGGCCGGAAAACAGGAGAAATTCCAAACTAAACTGGACCGATTCTTCCTGACGAGCTAGCAGGCTAGCTGGAGCGAGCTAGCCGCGCTAGCTGGTGGTGGGGCTGGGAGCGGCGGCGGCAGCGAGTCCCTCCGCGTACAGGGCAAGCGAAACGAGCCGAGCTGGAGTCAGACCTGACCAGGGTAGGGAAGAGGGAGCGAGGGCGTCCGTTTCACCGACAAACCGGAGCCTCTCCGCTCTGCCCTACTCCTCTCTGCGGTGCGGTGATGCCGACCCGCGGTCCAGGCAGGAAGCGGCCCGGACAGCAGCGCCGATCTCTGGCTTCAGCAGCACCGAGCGGCGCGGCGGATCATGTCTCGGCTTTATCCCGTTATTCTCGGACAAGGTGCATCTGTTCCAGGCCGCTGCGCTTCAGTTTTTTCCTGTCGTGATCCGATGTGTCGCCCAGACCCTCTGTCGGATTACAATAATCCGCCGCAAGCGGATTTCCTACAACATGGCTCAGCGCGGGCGGGGGGTTGTGGGTAATGTAGTATTAAAGTGGTATGAATGCGCCTCCTTCAGAGCCCACTCAGCGCGTGCACCGCACTGTAAATGGAAAATAACTGCATAAATAAAAACTCCGCTGTCTACGGTGTGAATAAATAAATGAAATAAAAATACACAATGTACGGAATATAATAATAAGCTCTAATAAAAATACGAATAAAAAATTACAGATACATTAATAAAAAAAAATACACCCTACAGAAAAATTTAAGAAATAATAAACACACTATGGAAAATAAAAAAGTTTGAGTCAAAAATAATATTAAATAAACACTGTCTGTGGGGGAAAATAAATTAAAATGCAATGTCTTTGGGATAAAATTAAAAATAAACAAATGAAAAAAAGGGGGAAAATTCATTAAAATAAGCGTAATATAAAATAAGGAGCCCGAGCCGAAAAGTTTCTCTGACACTGTCTTGGAAAAATGTTTAATTACATACACTGTTTACGAAGAAAAATATTATCCTTAAAAAGCACAGTTTCATTGTGACAAAAGTAATATTAGTCTTTAACAAACAGTGAACTCTAAAGAATGGTTTTCTGAAAGTTTTCTATGTTTCTTTGTGTTTATTCTAAACTTCGTTCTCAAAGTTTAAAGTTTTCATTCACATTTCAATGAAATAAAGCGAAAAACAAGGAAGTGTCTGATTTAAACGCACTCACGGTAATACTTAAAAGTGCTGCGCATTACATGCTGTTGTCAAAAGGAGCTTGCAAAGAAAAGCGTCTGGACTTCTTTAAGTTACTTGAAGACGTTTCACCTCTCATCCGAGAGGCTTCTTCAGTTCTAAGGTCAAATGGTGGAGAGTCCCAGATATAACCCTAGTGGGAGTGTCCCCCCACAGAGGGACAAAAGGACCCCCTGATGATCCTCTAATCGCCTGAGCCAAGGTGTGGAACTGGGTGTGGGTCCCAATCAGCCAGAGTTTCAGGTGAGTTCATTGTGAAACCTGGCCCCACCTTATCATGCGAATTCCTGAGGTCAGATGGCCCAGGGTGTGAGTGGGCCTTAAGGCGTCTGGGAAGGGATCTCAAAACTGGATTATAGATGGCAGAGAGTTGGTATCGTAAACCACCGCCTCTGTTCAAAGATGGTCGCTCACAGTGGACATAGATGGCTTCTTTCACTTCTCTTTCAAACCATCTGTCCTCTCTGTCCAAAATGTGAACATTGGCATCCTCGAAAGAGTGTCCTTTATCCTTAAGATGCAGATGGACAGCTGAATCTTGTCCTGTGGAGGTCGCTCTTCTGTGTTGTGCCATGCGCTTGTGAAGTGGCTGTTTGGTCTCTCCAATGTAGAGGTCTGGGCATTCCTCGCTGCACTGTACGGCATACACCACATTGTTAAGTCTGTGTTTTGGCGTTTTGTCTTTCGGGTGAACCAGTTTTTGTCTGAGTGTGTTGCTGGGTCTGAAGTACACCGGGATGTCATGCTTGGAATGCTTCATCTGCATCTTAAGGATAAAGGACACTCTTTCGAGGATGCCAATGTTCACATTTTGGACAGAGAGGACAGATGGTTTGAAAGAGGAGTGAAAGAAGCCATCTATGTCCACTGTGAGCGACCATCTTTGAACAGAGGCGGTGGTTTACGACACCAACTCTCTGCCATCTATAATCCAGTTTTGAGATCCCTTCCCAGACGCCTTAAGGCCCACTCACACCCTGGGCCATCTGACCTCAGGAATTCGCATGATAAGGTGGGGCCAGGTTTCACAATGAACTCACCCGAAACTCTGGCTGATTGGGACCCACACCCAGTTCCACACCTTGGCTCAGGCGATTAGAGGATCATCAGGGGGTCCTTTTGTCCCTCTGTGGGGGGACACTCCCACTAGGGTTATATCTGGGACTCTCCACCATTTGACCTTAGAACTGAAGAAGCTTCTCGGATGAGAGGTGAAACGTCTTCAAGTAACTTAAAGAAGTCCAGACGCTTTTCTTTGCAAGCTCCTTTTGACTACGATGACCTGGATGACTGAGAACCTTCACAGACATTACATGCTGTTACACTCTGAATATGATAGCACACTCAGCTGATCGGAAATACGTCACGTGTGCTTCACTGTCACCTGTTGTTGGATAAAAACATTTAAAATTGTTGGATTTTTTTTTTTTTTAAATTAAGTTCGGCAACTGCTCTGCAGCACGGTCTTATTTTCCTCACGATGACGATGAAGAGGCCAGCTGGGTTTCTGACGTCACGTGCTGTATTTGTTGGATGGATTTTGCGCAGCACAGAGCTGAAGCCAAACACCACAGCGCCTCCGTGTGGTCACTGCAGGTAATGCCAGCAGTGACCACACGGCGTCCCTTAATGAGCTGAAGGTCTCAGGGCAGGACGTCTCAGGTGAGCTTCACACTCACACCGAGAGTGTCCGGCACCGGTTCACTGGTTTTAAAAAAACTGAGCTCTGAATGCTGTGATAAATAAAA
Source organism: Neolamprologus brichardi (assembly GCF_056152115.1). Lineage (NCBI taxonomy): Eukaryota > Metazoa > Chordata > Actinopteri > Cichliformes > Cichlidae > Neolamprologus > Neolamprologus brichardi. Next base: position 28,400,969 of record NC_142110.1, read on the forward strand.
CATGTATTATTGAATTATTACACAGAGCTGTGAATAGCTCTCAGTCTGTCCAGGGCTGGAAGTCACTCAGTTTCATCACAGAGTTTGATGAGTTTTTTCACCTGAAACTAATAAAACTAATATGAATAAAATCATATAAAATATCATTGAACTTAATAATGGAATAAAATTGGGGCGATCGTGGCTCAAGAGTTGGCAGTTCGTCTTGTAATCAGAAGGTTGCCGGTTCGAGCCCTGGCTCCGACAGTCTCGGTTGTTGTGTCCTTGGACAAAACACTTCAGCTGTTGCCTACTGGTGGTGGTCAGAGGTCAGAGGGCCCGGTGGCGCCAGTGTCTGGCAGCCTCACCTCTGTCAGTGCGCCCCAGAGCAGCTGTGGCTACAATGTAGCTTACCATCACCTGTGTGTGTGTGTGTGTGTGTGTGTGTGTGTGTGTGTGTGTGTGTGTGTGTGTGTGTGTGTGTGTGTGTGTGAATGGGTGGATGACTGTATGTAGTGTAAAGCACTTTGGGGTCCATAGAGACTAAGTAAAGCGCTATACAAATACATTTACCATAAAAAGAGAGACAGGTGTGGCCTCGGCCTTCCTGCGTCTGATGTTTGACTCAAAATAGAAACACTTGTTGGGCCTCCTGAGAACCGAGCTTTCACCAAGCGCTTTTCATGTAAGGGGAACTTTGCAGGACCAAAGGCTCCCACCTCAACCCCCACAGGGCTGGTCAGTTCAGATTATCACTGTGTGGCATCTGCATCCCGGACAGCTGCTGTATATAAAGCCTCTGATCCCAAATCATCAGACTCACTGAGATCAGCATCAGAGTTGATGAGCAGAGATGGTAGGTGTTCTTTCACAGCCCATGGTTATGCTTTTTATACAAATATCAATTTGAAATGTTACCAATGAAGCTAAACGCTCAGAGACCTAACAGAGCGAACCTGATTACTCTGTGTAATACAGTTAATACACAGTATTCTAGATGGTAAACAGTAGTATAATAAAGTTACACTTCTCTACACCATCTACAATACAGCACAGATTTATACTACTGTGTATCTACTATAATATAGTTATATATATTTAAATATGATCTAGTAATACAGTTATAAACTTCTGTACACCGTCTAGAATACAGTACAGAGTCCTGCTGGTGGCCATCGCTCTGAGGTGTTTCACCCTGCAAATACACTCTTATTTTTATTTCAGCAGTCGCTGAAACAGGTCGGTGCCTGCAGCGAGCATCAAAATGTTCGACCCCGACGACAAAGGCTTCATCCACAAAGACCAGTGAGTTCTCACTCCAACGTCTCCTTATTCAGGCTGTGATAGAAAGTGAAAACACTGAGCGAATGAAAGTGTAAAAATGAAAAGGGCTCGCTTTGGAAATGTTTAGTGACAAGCGTGACATCGATACCTGTGTGTCTTTTGATGAAGCAGATGTTTCAGTCATCAAACATCAATGCAACCGGAAACCTGGACTACAAATCCTTGTGTTACGTTGTCACTCACGGCGAGGAGCAGGACAAATGAAAAAGGAAATGTGATGTTTGTCTTTATCTTGCATGAAATAAAAGTTCAAACATCAAACTCTGAATCTAGTGTCCTTTAATAAGCTGAAGGTCTCAGAGCAGGGCCTCTCAGGCGTCCTGAGCTTCACACTCACACTGACAGCGTCGGGCACTGGTTCATTAGTTTTATTAGAGTCCAATTTAAAATCAGCAGAGAACAGAAAGATTTCATGAAATAAATATTTAATTAGCAGAGTTCACACTAAAGTTTATAGATATATAACTATTACACATTTATATTTTCAGTGTAAAATATCTGTTATAAAGATGTTTCAAGTGAAGTTTTTATGAACAGACTGGATAAAGATGATGGAGGACGCTACTGCAGTTCCCAGTCTGACCTGATGGTGACAGCACTGTCTCCGCTGCTTAAACTCTGACACATTTGCTGTCATGATAACGTGAAGCTGCAGCATCAGGAGGACGTGCTCCAGCCTGCTGACGACGATGATGGCGAAGAGGCGGCGTCAGCATTGTGCTTTTTGATTAATTAGATCATTGAGACGTCCTCACTGATGACACCCTGAAACACGGTCGTATCAAAAATATTTTTGGTTTCTGAAAATTGTTATAAAAAAAACATTTAAGTATCTTATTCCATATTGTTCCATATCCATCATCCTCATTGACCTTAAAGTTCACATTATTAGGGGCGTGGCCTCTGTGACTGACGAGTGGGTGGAGACATAGATGGAGATGTTTGGTCATGAGTGAGAATCAATAAACTCATTATCAGAAAGTGGCAGTATTGTCTAAAAATCAGACACTGAGGCGTCCACGGTGTGAGGAAACAGCACCTCTCCGTGTGATGTCATCAGCTGCACGCCGGAGCTTGGGCGTCTGGGAGGACGAAGAAGGCAAGCGAGTAAGCAGGAAGCTGCAGGTGGTGAGCCGGCAGGAGAAGTTTTCCTTTGAGTTCAGGCAGCGTTTTATCGTCCACCATCATCAACACCTCGCCGTTCAGCTTCACTGACCTGCAGAAACAGGAAATGAGCTCATCAAGCTAACCGCCACACAACGAGTCAAACACAAAGATTACTGAGATATTAATCTTTGCCCATTTCTGCATAACTCATCCTGTTTATGATCCTCAGTGTTAGGGTTGTGTACGCCCCCTTGTGGTCTGACTGCAGAAGTGCGGGGTGTCATCAGCAGAGTTACCCTTCTTCGGGTTTATGCCTGTATCGTTTTCCACCACAGCTTATGAGTCAGATCATAAGACCATAAGAGGAGGATTTAGGATGGGGCTAGTTTGAGATTGGTCGGTTAAATCAGGTAAAGCTTTTGATTTTTATGTAGTTGTTCTCAGAAAGCCTCCAGCAGCTGAGGTGCTGTGGAGCGGTGGACGGGAGTCAGACTGTCGACTCATGCTGACCGGTTTTGACTCACGGCGGTGACCTTTGAACTCTTTTGAAGCACGCCGCTGAGCCCAAACTATGAGGCCATTGTTCGTCCTCCGTCAGCACAGCTGAGATAAAAGCCTGAGAGAGAGTTACACATCTGCATCAGCTGATTCGCTCTCAGGTGGCATTAAATCACCATGACAACAGCTTTCTGGCACGCTGCACCAGAGCAAAGCCACAGATCAAAAGCATCAAAAGGTCAACCTCAGCAGCTCTCATAGAACTCGATAAACACCTGAATCTGAGCGTCACAAGACCGAAGCCAGCGTCTGATTCAGTGTCGCCCCTGGTTTTGCTTTCATGAGTAAAATAAAAATTTAAAGGATTTAAAAAGTAGCTTTCAGGAAGTGTTGAGGCTCACTTCTGTAGAGAAATGTGAGCTGGTCTTCAGGTTTCTACACCTACCAGCCATCACAGCTGAAACACAGATGGCGTCCCTGCAGATGGTAAAAACTGCAGGTTTCACTGGATGCTGAGGCGAGATGATCCGCTGATGCTTCCTCAGCATCAAAACATTTGCTGGACTCTTCTTCATTTTTAAGCTTAGACCGTTTCACCGTCACTGAGTTCAGGAGATCCAGATGTTTCAGAGACTCAGATTCATAAGAACAAAAACAGAAAATTTAAATTTAAAAAGAGAAAAACATCAGCTCCATGCTTTTATTTTCTGACTCCAGCACAGCAGCTCTGCATGATTCAGAGCTCAGCCCTTGTCTGAAACAAGGCTGGCTTTACACCACTTTTCTTCTGTTTGGCTCTCCCTCTCACACAGTAGTCGACAGGGCTTCAGTCCCTGAGATGACATCATTCAGATCAAAGAGTAGAAAATACTGTAATAATGAGTGTTCGGCCTGCGGGTATGACTACACACACCGAGCTTATTATTCGTAACTTTATCGTGAACCTCCACCACAGGAAGAGCAGAGACAGGACAGGAAGTTACAGGAAGTGAGGAGAGGCAGAACAGGTTGACTATAATGACCTGAACGTGTCTTCTTAGGCTTGCAGAGTTTGGGCCATCTGACACACAGAGCAGTGTATCATCAGCACATAAAACATCTGCAATGGGCCAATCCTGATGTTCACGTAGAATCAGGGGTTCATTTACAGATTTTGACCTGTTGCTTCTTCACCGTATGCATTTCACTAAAAATGGGGGCGGGGCTTATTATCTAAGGTTCACTGCACTTCCGCAGAGCCGGGAATATTTAGTGAAAAACAACTGTCTTCTTTGGGGTCGAAGCGGATTTCTAACTAGGAGGAAAATGGCTTCATTGAGTACGTTCAGGCACCTGGAGTAGAGTCCCTCCTCCCCGGGTTTCTCAGACTCCAGGACAAAAGCCTCCACTGTGCTGTTGGAGAAGACGGCGGGCACCGAGATCCTCGCTGGCGTCTTCCCAAGGTTCATTGACATCAGCGTGACCGCTCCACGTCTGTAGCTGCAGACACGCAAAACAGCAGCAGTATTACTCAGCTTGACTTCCACTTCACCTCAAACAACACAGAATGAAGCATGAGCTTCGTTTCTACTCACACGAAGCAAAACATGCGCAGAAATTATGTTTTGTTATCAAGGAAATTACTACTGGTGTCAGTGTACACAGCAAGAAATAAAAAGCTTTTTTCCTCCTATAAAATCTTTTAGTTTGAAGACGTTTGTTCCTGAGCTGAAATAAAAGACAAATAATTCAGGTTTGAGATGGAGTTTTGAATAACGCTTTAAGAATTTCAATCTTTTCTTATTTTAAGATTTAAAATAAGATTTAAGAACTTTTTTTTCTGTTTCTGTTTCCAGACGTTTTTGCTGGTTTATAGGAAAAATACACCTTAAAGATCCAAAGCTCAGCTGATTCCTTAAAAGGACAGTTCACTTTAAAGAGTTTTTCTTTCCTCTGGCTTGTAGTGAGTCCAGTTTCAGAGGTGTTGATGTTCACAGTACAAATTTAAATAAATATATGAAATCAGAAATCCCCTTTCTGAGCAGCTCCATGTAGAAACTATTTTGTTGTACAGGACATTGCTTGAAGGAAGCTGTAGCAGCCGTTAACCATTTATCTGTTACTTCTAACTGCTAATACCTTACTACATCATTACCTTGAGCTAGCTATTTCTAGCTATTTCAGACCACTGCAGAGACAGCTGTTTAGACAGCTGTATAAACAGCTGGACGGGCCGGAAGAAAATCCCGTCCACCTGATGTGGCAGGGTTACTGGTGGTGGGAGGTCTCGGTGTTTGTATGAGGGCAGGATGTGAAGCGTACCTCTTCCTATTGGTGCAGTGCAGATACATCCTCACTCGTTTACTTCGGCCAAACTCAGAAAGCACTTGAATCTTTAAAACCTCCGGTCCAACCAGCCTCTTGTAGAGAACAGACAGCCAATAATCCTGAAAGAGGACACGACCTTTACTGGACAACGGCAAACTGTGAAGATCTGGAAATGCATCGAGCACATAAACTAACAGCAGCTTATTTCAGCCACGTTAACGCTCAGTATGAGTGTGAAGGTCCTGATTTGATCAGATTAACATACATTTTCTGACAAATGATCAGTTAATGAACTCACTGAGTCTGTGTTTAATTAATTTGATGTCTCAAAGTGGACAAAATGAAGCAATAACATCCAATCTGAGTGTAGGAAGGAGGAACTCTTAAAATGATTTTGCACATGTAAAAAACATGAAAGCGTAGCTGAATACTTAAGAGAATCAACCTGACTCTGTCTTACAGGAAGAGGATCCAGGTTGTCGTCCACCAGGTGGTAACTCCCAGAGCCGATGAGCACCTGCCTCATCACGATATCCAGGCCGAGTGCTGCTCCCAGGCCCAATTTATCCAGCCACCTGCACAGATTCCCAGCATGGAGACATCTCAGCAGCGACTCAGAGATATTTGACAGTGTTTCAGAGATGCTGAGAGCAGAAATGTTCATCCACAGAAAAACACATTCAGCAGAATAAAAATCGTTTACTGAAAGAAAGAAATCAGTCTGAAAAACACCAACGAGGTCCAGAGGTCTAGAAGACTACGAGGAAATGGTCTCCGAGCTCATGCCTGAATGCCTTCATGATGGCTTTATGTTTCAGGTCTGACTGAAGGTCTGGCTGAATACAACACAACGTTCATGATGTTCAGAGAGAAGACTAAAGCAGGGCAGACATGAGGGACTCACATGAATCCTGCGACGAACGTGTCCGACAGTCCTGCAGCTCCTCCTCCATACGCCGAGCTTGTCTCTCCGAGCCAAACCGACTTCCCTGGAGACACCAGCTTCACTTTCTGAGCCGGATGAGAAGAAACAAACCCGGTGAAACTCCGAACACACCCAGCACAGAGCTGCTGGCACACAGCACAGCATTACCTTCATGACTTCATTGGTCTTTAAGGCCAGTGAGTCCAGAATTTCAGGATCCAGGAAGTCCTTCACAGATGTGTCTCTGCCGTTCACATAATAACTGACAAACAGCAGAGCAAGTTTATTTTATGAGTTATGAATGAAGCATTCACAGCAGTAAACCAGCATGAAGGCTTGGGAGTAAAAGAACAGTGTTTCAGGCCGATATCCTTTAAAATTAAATCAGGTGTGCCTCAGGGCTCGAGTTTAGGACCACTGCTGGTCTCAACCAGTGCTCAGCTGTTTGTGGATGATGTGATCATTGTCAAGCCTAATTTATCACCCAAACTAACTGTCAGTGTGGATGATGAATAATAATCTTATCTTGACTTCTTATCTTATCTCTCTTCTTGTCTGATTATGATTCAGAATTTTGGACTT